>NC_056743.1:1187381246-1187626345 GCF_019279795.1 Protopterus annectens | reverse complement strand
CCTGTGGATGGAAGGTCATACGCTTAACCTGGGGATCGCCACTGTGTCACTGCTGGAGAGAGGCATGACAAAATAATGGGCACAGTACTGTTTCCGTATAAGGGTGGTGTACACCAACAAACTCTGTGCTAGGCTTATACCTGCCTTAGGGAAGATAGCCTAGTATAAACCTATGTACTTATGAACCTATCTGACCATGTTGCATTATGTTCAGATGTGAACTACTTACAACAGCCTCATCCAACATCAGTAGTGTATTCCACAACATGGGTGTACATTGGCAAACACTACCGGTGTGCCCTAGGCCATTTCTAATGCTAGTCGGAGAGTGTGTTTGTCCGTCAACACATTGTAAGTGTAGTTTTCCATGACATATGTCTTGTTTAGTATACTGTGCCTCTGTCTACCTGTGACATAACATTGATACTCAGGGTAAACCTCCCATCTCCCATCCACTCATTAGGATTCCTGTTGAGGGGAATCAACAAGTGTATCTACATACAACCTGTACTGGTAGTGTACTCATGCGTGGGGGTGGCTTCTGTGTTATGGATAATGCAGTACAGCCTGTCCTATGTATGTCAGTGCTGGGGTTCAGGTCCCTCATGTGCATAGCTCCCTGCCATTCAGATTGTACAAGGTGCAGCATGTTCACTGATTCCAGCTTGGACATGGCTTTCTACATCAGGCACAGCTTGCATCTGGGTGGACAGCATGGCAGTGTGTGGAGCTGCACTCTGTTTAATCAGGCGACACATTACATGTGTTCCAGCTCTTTCATACTCCTGGTGAGGTACTGTTGTGGACTTTACAGGTGCTGGATGTGTCTGCATGAGGTAAACCCCACAGGGGCTGTTGTGGTCATTTCTAATGCTGATGAAAGATAACTGCAGAACCACGATGACCTCCCCTTAGCTACATGTCAGAAAGCATGGACCATGCAATCACAAATAAAAGCAGGACCCTCTCCACAAAGGGGAAGTGGACTGTCTGGTGGACCCCAGCCATAAACAAACTGTATGACAGATGAGGGTTACTAATGCAAGACAGAGCTACATCTCCAGAAGGGAAGACAGCTGTGATCAGCACTAGTAGAAAGCTACATTATCTCATAAAGACATGCAAGGTCAACTTGGGGACATAAATCACCAAAGACAATGAAGGTGACCACACTGCTTTCTTCAGTTATGTCAGACACCTGGTTGGGAACCCTCAGATATGCTCAGAGTTGGTACACAACAACATATATTCCAGTGACCTGACAGATATTGGCAACATTCCGGTGGACAGCTTCAGTGTGATTTACCCCCTCCCTCACCCCCAAAAGAAGATAGTTATCACTGCTGTATGTAACCTCACTGTCATCTTGGATGTCCATGTGAGAGCCGCACTCAGCAAAGACAAGTACACAGCATCAATGGGGCCTGCTGGTATCCCTGGTTGCATGCTATGTGAACTCCAGAAGGAGCTGGACCCATATATACAACTGCTATTTAACCTTAGTCTTGCTACAGGATATGTACCTGAACACTGGCATACAGCAACAGTGGTCCCACTCCACAAAGGAGATGCCTACACAGACCATGGCAACTACCACCACACAAGCTTAACCAGCCTTGTCTGCAAAGCTATGGGAAGAGTCATTATGGAGCTCTTACACAGACACATTGCTGACCTACGGACCCTTGTTCCCACCCAGTTCAGCTTTGTACAGGGCAGATCCTGCCTTTTGCACCTAGTTGACTACTATGAAACTGTCAGTAGGGCCATCGATGAGGGCTACACAGTCCACACAGCCTACCTGCACTTGGCTAAGGCCTGTGACACAATACCCCACTCAGGCATCATAGCCAAGCTCAACAGCTGACATATAACAGCATATGTCACAGGATAGGTTGCAAAATGGCTAAGAAACAGAACCCATAAAGTCAACATTGCAGGTGCCTTGTCAGATTCGAAGCCAGTCACAGGTGGTGTCCCACAAGGATGTGTCCTGGGACCCCTCTTAATTGGTATTTACCTTTCAGATGTGAAAGCAAACATAGGGGGGTTGTGGCTGACAAAGTTTGCAGATGACTGCAACCTAGGCACCATAGTGCATACATCAGCTGGCACACACATCCTACAGACTGCCGTCACAAAGGCGGATAGCTGGTGCCAGACGCATGGCCTGAAACTGAATGCAACTGATGTGTATTCATCCCCTTTGGGAGGAACAAAGTACCCACAGATCAATACATAGACAGCAACCCACTGAGCACAGAAAACAAATCAGACACCTGGGGACACATGTAGATAGTGACATCTCTTTTGACACCCCTGTTACCAAAGTGGTTAGGAAGACTTTCTATCTTGCCCACCTTATCATGGAGGGTTTTCCATCAAGATCATAGGAGGCCATTGTTCCACTATCCTTCTCCCTTATCAGGCCCATGATTGAATACAAAGCCCCATATGGTATGTACCTCACCCAGCACTTGCAACAGCTGGAGAGACCCCAAAAGTACCTACCATGAAGATCAGGGTTCTTCAACACATGTCATATGCTTCCAGAATAGAGGAAATCCAGCTTTATTCAGTGTCATACCGCATACTTACAGGTGACCTATGTCTGACATACAGGACCATGTCCAATCAGGATTTGGTGGACATGCTCCACTGCAAGCAATCCAAATCCACCAGAGCCATGAGAGCTGAGGATTTCAACCTCAGCACATACATGTATAGGACATGCTGGAGGGACAGAGTCATAACTCAGAGGCATCTCACACTCTAGCAGAGTATCCCAGTTCATGTTTGACAGAGTCCCTCACTGACTCTCTTCAGGAGACATCTGGACAACTGCATATAAGACAGAGGCACAGACTAGACAGAGGCACAGTCATGTTATTCAATTACGTAAGGGGGTCATAATGTGTCACTACTACGTCAGAGGCACAATATTCAGAATCTATTCTGTACACTTATTACCACTATAAGGGGTGGCAATAGCCACATTACTATGGCTAGGCTTACACATGCACTAGGGCAGATAGCCTAGTAGTAAACTATGACACTATGAAACACTGGTGTATGTGTAGGTATTGTCAGTCAAGCACTATGATGTGGTTTGGGGGGCTTGATATCTCCCTGTATTCCAACATTGTTTTGTCTATTCCTTCTAGCATGTCTAGGGATCAGTTGCTAGTGTCCTCTCCTGCTCAGCTGGTGAACCAGGGAATATTGAGGCAATGTTACACTTGTCTCATGTACACTGACAACCCTCTCCTTCTCCCATAAAACACACATACATGTGAGAGATGCAACTATATAGCCAAAGTGGAGGCTGAGCTCTCTCAACATAGGACTAGCAAGACCAGGGAGAAGGTGAAGGTAACCACACACATCACAAATCCAGTCTCACATGGCACTATCACAACGTAAGATCAGACACATAGACACACAGAGACATACTCGGAGGCTCTCATCAGAATTCTACCAAACCGGCAGTGGCTACCACAGCAGACACTCACACAACTGCCTCCACAGGGCACAGCACATGCTACACATTGACCACAGAGTCGATGTGCCAAACAGTCACAGCCCTTAAGGCCGAACACACTGCCAGACACACTTGTCATAGGTGACTCCATAGTCAAACACACTGACGCCCCGCTCACCAGATCGAGTACGGAGGAGGTCACAGTACGCTGCCTATCGGGCACTAGAATCCACCACATAATGCAAGCACTCAGGTCACTCAACTGCAAGTACAAGTCTGACCCAGTCATTATCCATGCTGGTGTGAACGACCTGAGATGTACCTCCCTGGACTACATGGTAAGAGACATAGAGGATCCCTCTGATTATGTAGGCCAGGCAGGTATGACCCTGACCTTGAGCAGTATCCTACCTTCACCAAGTATGATGCCACATAAACAGAGACAAGATGATCAGCTGTAATAATTTGCTTAAACTATGGTGTCATTCAAAGGGGGTCCAATGTCTGTCTGCCTGGGATGACATGCTGGACAGGCCACGCTGATTTGCAAGGGACGGCTTGCACCTGTCACCCCTGGGCTTCCGGATTTCGGCTGATGCTCTTGCCACCCCGATTGTGCCTTTTTTATGCAATATTCAGATTCTACACCTACCACCCTAGAACACAGTAAAGGAAGGACACTAAGGGTAATGCTGCTCAATGCCAGAGGTCTCAACCTCAAGCTGCACACACTCTATGCCCTTCTCAGTATGTAGCACATTGATGTCTGTGCTGTGCCTGAAACCTGGTTCACAGCTTCTGACAGCACCCCGGCACTATCGGGTGTTCCTCATATCATGCATTCCGGCACCAGAATCCGGACAACACCAAGAAAGGAGGGCGGGAGTCCATATTCATCAAGGACACCCTCACCTCATGGTTGGTGGCAACACACGATGCATCGGAGACCATCCAGGTGCCAGTGACCATAGGCAAGACTGCTCTGCAGTTTGTAGCATGTTACATGCCATCCTCTCAAACTCAGGTACCTCACACAGCTGTCCTGCAAACACTGAGGGGGATAAATGTATCTCCAAACACCATCCTACTGGGTGATTCCAACTATCCACATATAGACTGGGATCACTAATCAAGCCACAACACTCTAACACAAAGGTTCCAAGAGTTCATGCACTCAAATGCCATGGAACAACTGGTCCCAATCCCCACAAGTGGAGTTAACATACTAGAACTCATCACGAAAATGGGGTCACACTGTTCAACACCAGAAGTATACCCATCATTGGTGAGATCAGATCATGAAGTAATCTCAGTGGGAGTCCACATCCCACCCACACCCCAGATAGAAAAACAAACAGTGACGACCTTCTCAAATGCTGACTTCACATTTCTAAGGACTGGTGTGGTCTCTTTCAAGGCCCCCAAGCCAGCGGACACCATTACCCAAGCCACTGTATCACTTACACATGCCTTCTACCAGCACCTCCAGGACTGCATGGATCAGGCAATCCCAAACAAAACAAAGACTCTTTGTACCACAGGCAAGCATCCAGTCTGGTGGACCCTATCAATAAACAAGCTCTACAACACAAGGAAGGAGCTACTACAAGATAGAGTGAAATCCGTAGAAGGGAGGACACCCCTGCTCATTGTGAGTACAACACTGGGTTCCCCCATACAATCATCCGAGGCGAGTTTTGAGAGTAAACCCACTCAGGACTCAAGGGACAATCATGAGGCCTTTTTTACCTATGTTTGAAACCTGGGAGGGAACTCCCAGATATGCTCAGAATTAGTTCGGAATGATGTAAATATCACTGAACCTACAGACATTGCCAACATACTGGCTGACAGGTCCAGTGCAGATTTCTCCACCCCCCTCCCCCCAACTGGAGGGGTATCTACACCAGAGGATTGTAGCCCCCCAAACATCTCCGATGCTGGGGTGGGAACTGCTCTATCCAAGGCGGAAAACACTTTATCCATGGGACCAGATGGTGTCCCCAGTTGTGTGCTCTATGAACTCAATGAGTAATTACACCCGCAGTTAGGGCAGCTGTTTAAACTTAGCCTCACCTCAGGATATGTGCCCAAGGAGTGGCATACGGCAATGGTGGACCCACTTCACAAAGGAGGTGCCTCCACCAACCCCGGAAACTACCATCCCATCAGCTTGACAAGCCTGTTCTGCTAAGCTATGGAGAGGATCATAATGGGAATTATAAATGAAGACATAGGGGACTTGCAGACGTTGGATCCAATCCAGTTTGGCTTTGTCAAGGGCAGATCATGCCTTTTAAACTTGGTTGACTTTTTCAGGACAGTCACCCAGGCCATTGACGTGGGCAAGGCAGTCCACACAGCCTACCTTGACCTGGCAAAGGCTTTCACACAATACCCCACTCAGGTATCATTGAAAACATCACCAGCTTAATTGTGAACCCATACATCACAGCATGGGTTGCAAACTGGCTAAGTGACGGAACACACAGGGTCAAAGTTGCTGGTGCCATGTCACACTCCAGAGCTGTCACATGTGGTGTCCCACAGGGCTCAGTCCTGGGCCCACATTTGTTCAGCATCTACTTTTCAGACGAAAGCAAACACAGGAGGATTATGGCTGACAAAGTTTGAAGATGACTGCAAACTGGGAAGCATAATTGGAAACCCATCTGACACAGACATCCTTCAGAAGGGTCTCATAGACACAGATAACTGGTGCCAGAGCCATGGCCTTAGGTTAAATGCTAAACAATGCATAGTCATACCCTTCGGGAACAACAGGGTTACCCCTAGTTCCCATCTAGGTGGCAATCCTCTAAGCACAGAAGAGGTTATCAGGGTCCTGGGCACCCAGGTTGACAGTAATATTTCGTTTGACACTCACATTGCCAGAGTAGGCCTGGGGCAGTTCCTGCTATTAGGACAGAGGTGTGACCTGGTAGTGTCAGGGTGCTGCTGTGGGCTTTGACCCTGTTTTCTATTACAGCACTGATATCTACATTCTCTATACTGTGTGCTACACTGCGCATTTATACTTCTGGCATTGGGTAGCATTACATCTAGGTTACTATCGCTTGTGGTACCTATGAGGGAGGTTTGTGTTTTTTGTGGTTAAGATTGGTGTGGGTGGATGTTAGTCGGGTCCTCAGGTGTGCATATGGTACATGGTATTACATTACTTAACACATGGCATTCATGCCTCAGGTGGTGCTGCAGGGCTGCCTCTGTCGGATGCACATACTACACTCCCTGTACATGTTTGGAAGCAGGTTGTGTCATGTTAGGCATCCCTGTTACTATATGAGTGAGTCAGAGCGGGTATCAGTCCCAGTGTTCCTACTGACCAAGTGTATGTGCTATGCGTTGCCTCTTTGCCAAGGCCAGGGCATACTGGGCACGCCTCCTTCTGCCTACTGGGACAAGGTCAGGTTGTTCCTCCTCTGAGTCACCCTCTGCCTGTGGTGGCCTTGGCAATGGTGGGGGGATGTTAGGCCCAGCCCTGTGCTGGTCCTGCTGCAGCTGTTTCCGCAGGATCATATTGTGTAGCATAGCACATATCATGACCATTTGGGTACATGTAGTTGGTGTGTACTGCAAGGCTCCACCAGATGTGTCCAGACACCGGAACCGTGACTTGAGCAGCCCAAACACACGCTCTATGACATTACGTGTTTGTGCGTGTGCCTCATTATGGCGTTCCTGTTCAGGTGTGTGTGCATTTCTGATGGGTGTCATCAGCCACGGCTCAAGTGCATAACCTGCATCCCCCACTAGGTGTCCGTGTGGGAAGTCCCCACTGGCAAATGATTGGTACAGCTGCGTCAGATGCCAGATGTGGGAATCATGGTAGCTCCCTGGGCAGCCAGCACACACATTCATTATTATGCCCTGGGCATCACACACGAACTGGCAGTTGATGGAGGGGTATCCCTTGTGGTTAATGTAGACTCTACCCTGCTCACCGGCTGGTGCTTTGATGCGTGCGTGCAGTCTATTGCACCCAGCACCTCAGGGTATCCCGCTATTTGCTGGAAGAGACGCATATTGCTGGCCACAACCTCACGGTCATTAGGGACATATATATGATCACCGACATGTGCTGACATGGCATCCAGGAACTGGTGCAGTACCCTGGAGGCTGATGCCTGTGATATCCCCATCATATCACCAGTTGGTCTCTGGAAGGTACCTGTTGCTAGTATTCTTAGGCCAACACATACCTTGGTTTCCACTGGGATGGGTTCCCCTCTGTTGGTTCTGTGTGTGAGATGTGGCCTGCACAGCTCAACAATCTGCTGCAGAAGGTCTCTGTCCACTCTGTACCGCTCTACTATCTCCAACTCATGTAACCCATGGTAGGTGACCCTGGGCCTGTATACTCTTCTCCTTCTCCTCACTCTGGGTTGTCTGTCGGCATCTGCATTGACACCACCCTCAGCACCGCCTTTGCCTGATTATAACAGCTATGGCAGCCCCTAGCATTTCTGCTCTGAGTTCAGCTTTTTTCAGTTTTCAATTCTGATAGCTTACTTTCTTGCAGTATCTCTTGTGAGAAACACCCTGCACTGCTCTTTGGAGTGTTTTAAGTGCTGGGTTGGGCTTCTAGTCTGCCTGCATAATTGCCTGCTTCCAATTGTTTCAAACAATTAACTGCAGCAGTATCCTCTGGCAGTTTCCGTGTAATTTAGTTGTTTCCTGTTTCCTCTCTGTTTTCTGAGGGGGAGCAATGTGCACACCAGCTTAAACACGCTCACAGTCACTTAAACGCGCGCACACATCCTTACACGGTGTTACACGCGCGCACACATCCTTACATGGTATGAGCTAGGCTGATTCATGTTAAAACGCGCGCACACTGCCTTAAACACGTGCACGCTCGCGCAAACCATTTACAATGGTTTGCAACACGCTCCCATATGTTGAGCCTGCCTTACATGCGCGCATGCACGTATATCAAGAAACTTTGAGTGTAGGGATAGCTTAAGCCTTCAGTTTCTTGATATTCCTAGTGTTCTGTTGGGACACACCTCCCTCCCTGAAGTCTGTCTGTCATCTTTCACCTTACATTGCCCTCCAATCTGGTACATTTGAATCTATCCTTCCCCCCCGTGATGTCACCTACCTCTTACTCTGTTCCTCCCCCTTCTCTAACTCTTACACTTCTCAGAAAGTGCTCATTACCTATGTGGCAGTGTGATTCAGTATTGTAACCCTCATTTACATGGGATTGCCTAGTAATGACTAGTTACATGTCTTACACGGAGCTTACCCCCCTTGACAACCACTAAACGGAGGCCATATTGTTTTTGGTCTGCAAGTCCCTCCATTGACATTACATGTGATACATAAATCCCACAATTGTGGGCTTATAAGCTTCGGTTTTCAGTTTTAGGTAGCGCACCCCGTTTGCGCGGGTGTGCGCTGCAGTTAAACCTCAAAATCCCGTGAAAAAAAAAAAGTTATATTACATATTTTTGCAACACTTTTTCATGCCAATGGCCACATATTTGGCCATTGGCATGCTTAATGACACAAATGCACCCTTTATTTGGAGCTGATATAGCTCCGTTTTTAATTTTGCAGAAATGTACTCAGTTGTCAGCTGAGTACATTTCTGCAGCTAACACGTCCGTTACACGGACTGGTTTCTGCTTCGTGGATCGCTCAGATACCTCATTTGCATAGCTTTGAGCTGCAAATGAGGTATTGAGCATTTCCATGCCCAGTCCGTGTAAGAGACGTGTTAGCTGTCTCTTACACAGAGATTTGGGCTGTTCCTGAATCGGGAGGCTTACACGGAGGCTTACACTACTCTTGAACTCCGTGTAAGCCTTCCTGAATCCGGCTAATGATGTTTCTAATGCACTTGCCAAACATGTTACTGAACATAAAGATCACAGTTTTTCTTTTAGGGCACTACAAAAGATCTATGGCAATGTACATCTAGATGATATTAATAATAAAGTGGAAATGACAGAACTGAGGTGGATTGTAGCCTTACAGGCACATAGTGAGCCAGGGCTGAATGTATCTGTGCATTTAAAACCAGTATTGAAGGCTTACACAGTGGTTCATTGATTTTAATTATTAGTCAAGTTTTATTAGTTGCATGATGATTATAGATTTGTTATATGTGTATCATTTGATGTGATTTCATGGTCTGAAGAAGCGGATTGTTCCACGAAAGCACTCACCTACATTACAGTTTTTTCTTTGATTTTATCTGCTGCGTTGGTTTGTACTATGTATATTGTTTTTATTCTCCTTCTACATTACAGTTTTTTCTTTGATTTTATCTGCTGTGTTGGTTTGTACTATGTATATTGTTTTTATTCTCCTTGCGAGTTTGCTCATTAGTATTACCTATCAACCAAGACGTTTGGTCTGTTTTTTGTTCCTTTTGTATGTGAAAACATTCATTGTGGCTCTGTAATAAACTAATATAATATGATAATTGTCTCTGGAGCTTTTCTGTCTGGGCCTCTGTTGAAAATGGGCACTCACCCAATCGGACTTTCCTGGTAAACAAATGTAAGAATAAAATAAATAGTAATAAATTATGAAAACATATGGTATGGGAGAAATAACTTCAGGAGGACCACTGTAGAGTGACAAACTACAAAATGTCTGAAATGTTCAATTCAAAACTATATTGATACCAGTTCTTTTAGATGCAATAATACAAAAGCTATTAAAACATAACTACATACTGTTAAGACATCAAATCTAAAATAATATTTCAAAATGAAAGCTACAGTTTTCATTCTTTTTAAATTTTTGTAGCATAAAATAAAAACTAAATGGTTGTATCCCTTTAAATTAAAGATGCAGCTGCTTTTTTCCTTTGAATATCTAAAGAAATATTATAGATCTGTGTTCTAGCATAATGCTCTAAAAATTTATTGCAGATGGTCAAGTCTAAAGGGATTTGCATGCCCACAAGTAACTGCAACTTGATAAAGTGTATCTGAAAGGAAAAGTAGCAGTACTGTGCTTAAATGATAACAGTTCAGGGTACTTGTTTATGGGTGAATAGGTCTATGCCACTGCATTCCTGTACTTGAGGCTTAGTAGGTTAATTGGTTGGCTTGACAGCTCTGATGAATATGCAAGATATTCCCTGTCTGCTCATCCATTATCTAGAAAGGGTCAGAGTAAATATGTGAACTGTCATTTTGAATGTTTTGTGTTTGTGCATGTTAAGCAGAGGTTTAAAAAGTACCAGCCTGTTATTCATTTGCTTTCTGTAACACAAACACACACTTATGCACACACGCCTGGCGCGCACACACACACACACACACACACACACACACACACACACACACACACACACACACACATACACACACACACCCCTTGTATAGTTCACACCTTCAAATGCCTGTCTCCCTAAGACCGAATGATCACCAGTGATCACCACATTGCTAAGGAAACATTTCTGCTCACTGACTCGCAGCAGTGTTAGTCTTTCTCTTCAAGCTCACAATCTTTGAGCAGGATGCTAACAATCTCACTCCAGTGATGGGACATTTTTTAATTGTTTTTTTTTCTTGAATATTAACTTAAAGGTGTATTGTGGAAGCAGAAAGAATTTATGGAAACAATACAATTTTAATAAAATAAATTCATAAATGAGCCACATTCTTCAGAGCTGAATGAAATAAGGATCACACTCGCAACTCACACACTTTATCCTAAATCCATGACAGGGTTTCACCAAGTTCAATATACCATAGAGGTTTGTTCTCTGGAATACCATTTCGGGCATAGTGTTAGTTCTGCATGTATAGCATGTGGTACTAAAAGGAATTCTCTCTCTCTGTCTCTCTCTTGTGGTGCAGAGGCTTGCCATAGGGACTTAACAGTTTTCATGGCCTGTTGAAATTTTGAATACATTTTTCTTTCAGACCATTCACAGCTGGGTGGTACGCTACAATAAAAGCATACCTAATTCAGTTTTGCTTCATAAATATTTTGAAATCTTCTGACATAAAATGCAGACCGTTGTAACTAGCAATTTTCATAGACAAGACATTCATTATACACATCGCTCTGAATACTTAAACTGTCTTTACAGACATCTCTGATTTCAGACAGATGACTTCAGGATACTATGCTTGTGTAGTGAATATATTTAAGAACAACAAGCGTATGAACGGAGAAACAATGTCAGCATAACTAGGCTATTGTGGTGCAGATAGTGATTCCCAGGAATAATGAGGTGGTCTTCATCCTTTTGAGAAGTATTCATTCTAGGGATCTATCCCTCTTCTGTAACATCAACAGAACAGTTTGAAGGGGCAGGTATATCTTGCAGAAGACACCACAGCTCTGGAACAAACTCCTCATTCACATAAAACAAAGCTCATCCTTATCCATATTCAAACACAACGTGGATCTATGGATGAGAAACAGAACATTTACCTCAGGACTGTCCCCTTGTACTACTAATGGAGAGAAGGCACTCCTAAATTATATATCCCCAGCATTTGTCCCCTTAAACTATATATGGTATTATCCCAGTTATTCTCATTAGGGGTAATATATAATTATTGACCATGGGATGGGTAAGACCAATCTCTAACCAAATAGGATAGGTTAATTTCAGCAAAAAAAGGGAAATTGCATAGGCTTAAAATGACCCACAAGTGAGCTAGCCTTGTACTTACTTATGAACCTATATAATTACATAATAACAATTATTTGAATGATCTTAGTTTTAAAACAATTTTAATTCTCAGATCATTGTCCAATCCTGGTAGGTGAGTGGCATTAGCTAAAAATTGCCATTGCAATTCTTTATCCTCTAAAAGAGAACCCTAATCAGCTCCCCTGTAGATAGATTTAGCAACATTGTTCTTATTTTCTCATTGTATAAATTGAATTTAATGTTCCTCTGTGGCTTCTCTATTAAAGGGACATCTTAAGCTTGTACTGCTAATGCATGCACAACACATATGCTGATGTTTGTACACTACATAGTGGTTTATGCTTTCCTTTTTCCTCCTGTATGGTTCTTCTACTTGAATTTTGCTGCTGTTCAAATATATGTGATACCCATAGACAGCAAAATTTTCACGCAGAGGACACAGTTATGTCAGAAAGACATTTCCAGACTTCTTGTGACTATGCTAGGAAAATGCAGTGGTATAATAGCAAACTGTTTATAAAGAATGGACCACAGACTTTCATGTAAAAAAGCCACTCTAATAATTTTGCTTATCTGCACTTGAATCACAAATCAATGTTTGAGAACAGTTGGCCAACAGACGCTGTTTAAGGCTTTGTTTCTATCTGCCCATTTATCTAGATATAGCTATATTAGGTGGCATAGGTTGTTTGCAATATTTATCTAGGATGCAGCATTATGTTCCAGTATGGGGGAGGCTTCAGCTTGTACCACATCTAAGGATATCGATCTAGCTCTCAGATGAGAGTGCGGGTGTTCATAAAGACATCACCATGGCTATATCGATCTAGCTCTCAGATGAGAGTGTGGGTGCTCATAAAGACGTCACATGTGAGTATATTGATCTAGCTCTCAGATGAGAGTATGGGCGTTCATAAAGATGTCACCTGTGGCTATATTGATCTTGCTCTCAGATGAGACTGTGGGTGTTCATAAAAATGTCACCGTGGCTATATCAATCTAGCTCTCAGATGAGAGTGTGGGTGTTTATAAAGACGTTACCTATGGCTATATCGAGTTAGCTCTCAGATGAGAGTGTGGGTGCTCATAAAAACATCACCTGTGGTTATATCGATCTAGTTCTCAGATGAGAGTGTAGGTGTTCATAAAGTTGTCACCTCTGGCTATATCGATATAGTTCTCAGATGAGAGTGTGGGTGCTCATAAAGACATCACCTGTGGCTATATCGATCTAGCTGTCAGATGAGAGTGTGGGTGTTCATAAAGTTGTCACCTCTGGCTATATCGATATAGTTCTCAGATGAGAGTGTGGGTGCTCATAAAGACATCACCTGTGGCTATATTGATCTAGCTCTCAGATGAGAGTGTGGGTGTTCATAAAGATATCACCTGTGGCTATACTGATCTAGCTCTCAGATGAGAGTATGGGTGTTCATAAAGATGACACCTTTGGCTAAGTCTCATATCTCATGAATGTTACTGTAACAGTGACTGTACTCAAGCAGCTATTGCTCACATAAATACACTTTCTTGCAGGAGGTGGATGAAGAATACATGGCATTTGTGTAATGCCTTCAGTTTCTTGCATCTTGCTTTGGCTGTTGTTCTACCCGTGTAGTCATTTTGTGAATATTAATGATACTTATACATTTAAAAGCTGGGCATTAAGTCACTGGAAGCACTGAATAATGTGCTGAATGGAGGCTATAGGATACATTTATAAGTTAATGACCTGGCCTATGCACAGTCCACTTAGGAATAATTTGTAATCTATTATCATAAACCATTCTAGTCTTCACAATGCCTAACTTTTTCAAATGTTCAGAAATTAAGGAGAACTACTAATTCTGTGCAAAAAGTACAATGTGTAACATTTGTTCAAGAAATAAGTAAGCCAATGGTGAAGAAAGAAAAGAGGTAGCAGCCAAGACTTGAGCGTTAAGGACCATCTCCCTTAACTTCATTGTGATTTACCCAACAGACAGATTTCAGTCTATCTTGGCAGTGTGCATTCATGTTCTGTGATGTTTTAATTGTGTATTTATCTCATTAAGACACAAGAGTCAGGGAGCAACAATTACCCAGTGAACAGTTTTGGGACATGTCCTATTCAGTCTCTGTGCCCCTTCGGCTTGGTCTCAATCTACTATATTTTAAGGTGGCATAATAAGGGTATGAACCTATAGGCCTAGATCTCATTTTCCTGACTAACTTCACCAAGCATTAAGGTAGATTGGTCAGCTTCATTCCATACATAAAAAGAGTCTTACTAGTGGCTTTAATATGTGTAGGAGTAGGTGGGGGATGGGAAAGGAATAATGAGGCATAGACCTGCTTGCTTTTCCTGGGGGAGGAATTAGAAGAAGCATGTGTGTGAGGCATGCTGCTCACAATGACTCTAGCAAAGGCTGGAGTCAGTGAATGGCAGTAGCTGATTTGGGGTGCAGGTAGATTGGGGGTTTTCTAACTCTGGGCCATAGTCTAACTGCCTATTTTGTAAACACACCTCACTGCTATCCCTGCTTCTAGGAGAAGGACATTTACACAGAAGTCTCTAAGCTCTGTGTGTGCAGCAGTAACAGTGCCCTAGGGTCCACATCTCTACTGTGCACCTCATATGCCATTAAGTGGGGGCTTGTAACCTATGGTCTGGTAGGGAATAATAACTGCCAAGCACAACTGGAGTATACAGGACAATCTGAGAGGCAGATACATAAGGGAGAAGTTAGAAAGGTCCTGCAACTCCTGCAAGAAAATTTCATCAGGAGTTGTTAATCTGCTGGCCTTGAAAAATTTCACCTCTTTCAACATTCTTTCTGAGATAACAGGGATGCATGCTGATATAATACAAGCAAATGTTTCTATAAACTTCTGTTTTTGTCATCCTAATAACCATCATCTCACTTTCCAAACATTTCTGTGGCTTTATGGCCAAAAACATTATGCTGAACTTATTGGTTTTGAAGGAAAATTGCACTAAATTAGTGTTGGTAGTGAAACAACTAAAGGAAGTCAGCAAATTGCTATCCCATCCCTCCAGAGACACAAACCAAGTTATCAATAAAATGTATCTACCTTTTTAATAACAGATAATGGACACTTTCAAATGCAAACAGATCTTCTAATTGTGCTATTATAATGGTGGCATAACTTTAAAACCATTGCTACCTTTATCATCACACCTTGGATTTGCTGAAAATATATTTTATGAAAACAATTATACTTTAAAATTAACTCCATGCACAAAAGGTAAGTATTCTTGTCTGGAAATCCAATGTGCACACATAGGTACTCTTTGAATCATATAAGGTCTAAATATGTTAGAATTAATGTATTCATACTTAAAATATCTTCAGTAACAGTTACGTTGTTTGATTTTAAAATACAGTCTGCAGAGTCGCACAAAAAAGGCTTAGTGCTCTTAATAATTAGCTTCAATGTTTGCTCTGTCAGACAGCTAGTAACTCATCCCTGCACTTTACAGCTTAAGCAATTAGATAAAGTGGTAGGTCCAGAGCATCCTTATGGGGCATGAATATTCCAAAGATAACTCCAAGCAATGGAAAATTAACAGTGAGTATTATCAGGCACAGCTGATAGGAATGAACTCTGTATAAGATACAAACCCTAGCTTATCTTGACAAATTTATGTCCTTGTTCTCATTTTCCTTTTGCACTTGTCATCAAACCATTTGCGAACATATTTGAAACAATGGAAAAGTTTTTGAAGTTAATGAATTCTTTGCTTCAAAAAATCCAACTTTTCTGCACATGATATTCTAATTACTAATGTTTTTTTTTTCTTTTGGCTGTTCCCATTAGGGGTCACCACAGTGGATCATCTGTTTCCATTACTTCTTGTCTTCTGCATCTTGCTCTGTCACACCAACCACCTGCATGTTCTCTCTCACCACATCCATAAACCTTATCTTAGGCCTTCCTCTTTTCCTCTTACCTGGCAGCTTCATCCTTAGCATCTTTTTCCCAATATACCCAGCATTCCTCCTCAGCACATGTCCAAACCAAAGCAATCTTGCCTCTCTGGCTTTGTCTCCAAACCATCCAACCTGGGCTGACCCTCTAATATACTTATTCCTAATCCTGTCTACACTCATCACACCCAGTGCAAATGTTAACATCTTTAACTCTGCCACATCCAGCTCTGACTCCTGCCTTTTTGTCAATGCCACTGTCTCCAACCCATATAACATAGCTGGTCTCACTAACCTCTTGTAGACCTTCCCTTTCACTTTTACTGGTACTCATCTGTCACAAATCACTCCTGACACTCTTCTCCACCCACTCCACCCTGCCTGTACTCTCTTCTTCACCTCTCTTCCACACTTGCCATTACTCTGAACTGTTGATCCCAATTATTTAAACTCATCCACCTTCGCCAACTCTACTCCCTGCATTCTCACCATTCCTCTATCCTCCCTCTCATTCACACACATATATTCTGTCTTAGTCCTGCTGACCTTCATTCCTCTCCTCTCTAGAGCATATCTCCACCTCTCCAGGGTCTCCACAACCTGTTCCCTACTCTCACTACATATCACAATGTCATCTGCAAACATCATAGTCCACGGGGACTCCTGTCTGATCTTGTCTGTCAACCTGTCCTTCACCACTGCAAATAAGAAAGTGCTCAGAGCTGATCCTTGATGTAATCCCACCTCAACCTTAAATGCATCTGTCACTCCTACTCCAGATATTATTGCTGTCACACTACCCCTGTACATATCCAGTACCACTCTTACATACTTCTCTGCCACTCCCAACTTCCTCATACAATACCACAACTCCTCTATAGGCACCCTGTCATATGCTTTCTCTAAGTCCACAAAGACACAATGCAACTCCTTCTGACCTTCTCTGTACTTCTCCATCAACAGTCTCAGAGCAAACATCGCATCTGTAGTGCTCTTTCTGGGCATGAAACCATACTGCCAATAATTAATCATCACCTCCCTTCTTAACCTTGCTTCTACTACTTTTCCCATAATTTCATGCTATTACTACTGGTGATTTTCAATAAATCTTCTTCTGAAGTATTTAATTCCTCTAAATATTTTGTAAGAAATTTCTAAAATGAAATGTAATAATAATAAAACAAATTATACTTATCAATCAGTATAAGTAAAATATTTTATGAATTGTTATAATACTGAACTAATAAAAATAAAATTAAATATTTGGGTTTATATTTATATGATAATATTTATGTCTATAAATGAAAATGATCTTATTCTAATGAAAAGTACAGAAGTTCTAATCAATAAATGGAATAGTTGTTTCTTTTCTTTTAATGATAGAGTAACTTTAATTAAAATGACTTTAGTAACAAATGTTTTATATCTTATTCAATATGCATTGTTAATTTCAAAGGCTAATATACATAAATTAAATAAAAAATTATTAAAATGTTTATGGTATCTGAAATATAATGGAATAGCTTTCAAAAATTATATCAGACTATGGAATTTGTTTCCCAAATATCATAAATTATGCACAATCTTCTTCTTTAATAACCTTTTTAGTTTAGGATGATTGTACTTAAGAATCACAGTATATACTGTATAACTGTATTTGTGAAAATTCAGTATTAAACCTATTCCTCAAACACTTTGGTATTGTAAATAATAAAATATAATGGATAGTGAACAATTATATGGCATATCCTTCACAAAGTTAAATACTACTATTGCAATTTATTATTTAAATCAATTAAGAATGTTTTCAATAAAAAACGTTTCTTTAAAATTTTGCTTCTATAATATTTTCCCAATTATCCATATCAAAGATTTTATGAAAGCAGTTTTAATAAGCATTTTATTTACTGATTTAATTGTTTGATGGTAGAAAATTGTTAAAAGTTAATGAAATTATAAACAAATTTGAAATTAACCCTACATATGAGCCAACATAAAAACCTTATTAATAGATTTCAGAACATGAGAGGTTTGTCAAATAAAAAAGAAACAGAAAGTAATGGGACATTTACCTTTCTGATTTTGCTTGTAGGTGGCAAAAGAGAGTTCAAACTATCTTTGTCTAAGATAAATAAATTAGTATGAAATTTAGATATTAAATTAAATGAAACATTTGGGTGTAATTATAAAACATAATGTATATGTCACAAATAAGGATACATGTAAAGATTTAATACAGATATCAATAAGTTCTACTTCATTATGTGTTTATTGGAAGATTTTTCCATGGATATATTTTAATAGTTATCATGCCATGTAAATTAAGTATTTTTTTGCTGGAAGTGCAAAAGCAAATAAAGACTGATTGGTGTGATATATTTTATATCAGACAAAAACAGAGAATATTGAAAGGACTTTCAAAATTTCTACAATGTATGTAGACTCACTTATTTCAGAGTCACTGATATTAACTATTGTCCCATTCCTTCTTGTAAAAAAAGAATACTCCTTATTATGGACCTCATTAGCAATGCCAAGAAAAATAATTTCATTGAATTGGAAAAAAAGAAAATGCATGCAATTTTAAAGACTGTATTAATTTAGCCACTATGGTCTGTTCTGAGAAAATGCAACTTGTCTTCTAAGACTGAATGACAGAAAGAATATTAGTGAAGACCAGACATGGTTGAAAGTTATTTGAAAATTACTAAATTACTTGTGTCATATCTAGGCAATATTAAGTATGTATTTTGCAAGTGAATAGGAATTTTATGTGTTTTCTTTTCAAATGTTTGTTATTGTAAATAGTTCTATGTTGATATTTTGATTGCTGTGTTGATTGTTCATTGAAAACAAAACAAAATAAAATAAAGAGAATTAACAATAAATAAAACCACACAGTTCTCTATAAATGATAACATTATTAAGGCTAACTAAAAAATATGTCTCTTCATAACCAGTTTTAATATTTTCTGCAGTCATTTACCTACTAAGATATCATCAATTTGTGATATTAACATTCAACTTCCATTATTATTAACCCCCTTTACCTGCTTTCATTATGCAGATATTTTTGTCAGTCTATAACACTGTCCTCTGTTCCATTGTTATATTAAAAAAAAATACACTTACATGGCATTTGTGAAACATTTCTTATCTCACAAATTTTCTTAGCTGTCTTTGTTGTATTAATGGCAGGAGTCATAAATGTGCTAGGTTGCCTAAGCCCTTCATTGTGCCTTGTGGTATTAGAGCATTCTTCATGAAAAACATGGTCATATTCAACTTTCATGTAAATCATCACAAGAAGGTAAAAGTAGCCCTTTTTCAGCACATATTTGTTTTTGCTCATGTATTATCAACAATGTCCTTTTCTTCATAAGTAAATACATACAGTAAACCTAATTTTTTCAAGTTCTATAGCTCTTGTTATAATATATGTTCCTTTTTCTTGATATTGCTGTCCTATTTAAAATCTGCTACACTTTGAATAATTTATTATATAAAGCTTCTCTACCGTTGGTTGAGATAAGATTCCTAGTGCTTTATTTGCTTTCAGGGGGGAAAAAAGCATTGAAAGTCACAATGTCAATTGCTGTTTCCCATGGAAAACCACTGGTGATACAATTTCTAAGTGTGCACCTGTAGTGATTCACTTCTTTTGGGATATTACTCCCTTCTTTGAGTTGCTGTGAACATGGAGTTGGTACATAAAAGTCTGAGGTACAGAGAGGTTTGCCCACCTACAAAAAAAAATAATTAAAGTTACGTTTTTCATCATTCTGCATTTTTTTGGGAATTATTTTTCAGTATTTGAATCACCAGCTTTGTGGAAGTTGCTGATTCAAGCAGAACCAATATAAAACCCATTAACTTTGCATCATTTCCTAATATCTAACTGAGGATTTCCTAATATCTTACTGATGACTTCTTTCTCCTACAGATAAGGTAGTAACAAAAATAACATATGATCTAAATATGAGCTTGTGAGAATGTTGTTCTCCATCACAGTACCTTTTATTTCCTAAAGATACTCATACAGTAGGTTTATTTCTGTGACAGAGAGTGTGGGAGCCATCAGCCATTTCTAATACATGCATTCCTTAGTTTAACTTTGTCATTCCAGGAAGCATTTACTATAAGATTATAAATGTGCTCCTATTTAAATTCTTGGTTGCCACAATAGTATTGTCTGATATTTGATAATACCTCTTTAAAAAAAAATCTCTCTTCAAGGTGTCAGAAGTTTTCCAAGCATTGCCTAAAATTATATTAAACTTTCAAGGGAGCTGTATCCTATGACTAATGCAATGCCATAGGTAGCAACTTATTAGCATGCCCCATCTGTCCTATCAAGACAGAACTCAAACTAAAAACAATAAGCAATGTTAAGCTGGCCATCAGTCTTATATTTAGCATCTTCATTATAATTTCATAGCCCTTATTGAGACAAGATATATGTCTATGGTGCTCCACAGACTGCCCATTCTTATTTGGCTTCTTTAGTAATACTATAAATCTAGCTCCATTGAAAGGGCAACTGCCACTGAGATCTGGCTAACAGTTATGTAATTATGTAATTTGCAATAATAGAAGAACAGTTCTTTGATAAATATTTATAAAATCCAATAGGAATTTGATCCAGGCCTGGACATTTCTCTTTTGGAATATGTTTAATCACTTTTTGGACTTCCTTCAGCTTTATTTCTAATTTTGGAATAGAAGACCCTTTTCTTGGTTTATTAGCCATTCCTCAATCTCTGTCCACCATTGATTTAAATTCTTTGTTATAAAGTTTCTCAGAATAAGTCTTTACAAACTGTAGTAACTTATACTGACTGGGTCTATATTATAACTTCGAAGTTGTAAAACTTTGAATGTTATAATATCAAACTCACTACATCAAAGGATGAAAATAGCGAAGCCCTAGAACATCGAAATCTTACCTAGGGCAAGAGTTTGGTGGGCCATTCCGTGGCTTCGCTATTTCCTCCACTGTGGTGCAATAGTTACAGACCTTAGGGTTATGGTGTGGCTTAAGGTAAGTGGATAGTTAGTAATGTATGTATGGTGTAGTGTAGGGTTGCATTTTGTTAACTGTATGTGTGTGTATATTAATAACTTTGTTTGTATATAGTTTGTAGGGTATGTGTGTGATAGTTAATGAAAAAATTATTCCACGACCATAGGGAAGAACCAGCACTGGATTGTAGACCAAGATAGTTTTAATTACAAAAGTTCTCCAATTACATGAGTCACAGGAAAAAATCACACAAGCGCTTTCGCTCAGGCAGTCCTGAGCTTTATCAAGTGTTACAGACATTTCATGTTGCAATGCCTAATATATATCCTGGTAATTACAAACTTAATTGAAAAAACCTGATATTCAAGTGCTCCAGTGATTTAAAGCTATAAGCTAAAAATAATTTTCATTATGTCAACTAAAAATAAAATACACATATATAAATATAAAAAACAAACTTTAAAACAACCAGGATTTTCAACGAAACCCCGGCCAGACCGGGGTTTGGGGACAAAGGCAAAGGCAAACACCGAGGTCTTGGAACACTGGCCGTTGATTGATCCTTACCCCCCAGGGGTTCCTAGATCCCTGGAGGAACACCACCCTGAACACACTCCTAACCCGGATTTACACACACACAATCCTAATAATATTGAGGGGAATTGTACCATCTTAAGGAAAAACAATTTTGTTATTTACAACTACACTGATGTGACCCTTGATGGAAACGCCTTTAACGTTTTCACACGAGGGTTGCAATTTGTTCCGACTAAACCTATGAATCTAACACAAGCCTTGGTAGAGTTAAAACTGTTCACTAGAGGTCTTAATTTGAACTTCATTTTTAAGGGCCAAACTTCACATGAAACAGGCCCAACGCGTACTAGTCTTTTCAATCCCCCACTACACCCAATAATTCTCTTTTTTGAGAAATTAGTGGAGAATGATTTCAGGAAATTATACAAGAATCAAGAGATTTTGCTCCATCCGAATTTTTCAGAACAGGAAATGAACTTCATAAAACATCTGCATGAAGAAAAAATCAGGATCATGAAACCTGATAAGGGTGGAGGAATTGTTCTTATGTTTTCTGAGGATTATGAAGCCCATATTCATACCATGCTGCAAGATGACGAACAATATGAGATGGTTTCACGGAATGAGATCAACATTGCCTTTGCTGAGATCAATTATTATCTCAATGACCTTTTATTACAGCAGGCCATTAATGAGAAGGCATTCAACTATCTTCATGTGGAAAAACCTAGAATACCAGTCATCTTTGGGATACCGAAAACTCACAAAGGAATCCACCCTTTACAATTTAGACCGATTGTATCAGGGGCAGGAGGTGTGACTGAACCTCTGGGAAAATTTATTGACTCGATGACCAAAGAGTATACATCTTTACTCACTCACGTCTGTAAAGATTCCTGGCATTTTTTGCGTGACATCCCCACCTCCTGCTTTTCACCAGATATCCTGATGGTTACAGTGGACATAAAAGACCTCTTTTCCAGTATCCCTCATCAAGAAGGTTTGGAATGGT
The DNA here is from genome assembly GCF_019279795.1 of Protopterus annectens. Lineage (NCBI taxonomy): Eukaryota > Metazoa > Chordata > Ceratodontiformes > Protopteridae > Protopterus > Protopterus annectens. The sequence goes on along the minus strand of NC_056743.1, from coordinate 1,187,603,704 downwards.
TTGCTCAATTTCTTGGTCAAAAAACCACCCTTAGTAATAAAATGTCCAATTTACTCACTGAATTGATGGAAATTGTCTTGTCCAACAATTTCATCTTTTTCAATGGTGAATTGTTTCGGCAGCGTAAGGGTGTAGCTATGGGGGCATCGTGTGCGCCCTTTTACGCAAATGTAGTATTACACATGTGGGAGCACACGTTCGTCCTAATACCACCTTGGGAAGAGTATATTCTTTTCTACAGACGTTATTTGGACGACATCTGTATTTTATGGTCTGGCTCTGAGGAAGATCTACTCCAATTTTTTACTTACATCAATTCAACTACAAATTTTCTACAATTTACACACACTGTGGATTCAAATGAGCTTCACTATTTAGATGTCACCCTCTACAAAGATTACACTCAAAAAACTTTTCATTCCAAACTACACCGCAAGTCCACCTTTTCCAATTCCTTTTTACATTTTGAGAGTGCACACCCTTTATATCAAAAAAGAGGAATTATTAAGGGACAGCTCATCAGAGCAAGTAGAATATGTAGCACACAGAATGATTTCGAATTGGAGGTGGAGTTCTTGCGGACTTTGTTTTTAGAGAGAGGTTACCCACTGGAGTTATTCACAACTTTAGCTGCAGAAGTAAATTCTGCACGGCACTCTCTATACACACCAATATTAGGAGGTGGGCTTGAGCTCGTGCCTAATATTACTTCAAATACAGAAGCCTCTCACATCAACAGTTTTGCATATACTTATTCCTCTAATTCACATGAAATGGAAGAAACTATCTTGCATCATTGGCCAGTTTTGGCCCTCTTTGAAGAATTAAAGGACTATATACCATCTAAACCTAGGTTTGTCCGTAAAAGAGGAGCCAACTTAAAAGAAATATTTGAAAGAAATCAAGGAACCAAGAAGAGAGTTAGACAACCAAGGTTGGGCACATTTAAATGTGGTGCTTGTGCCCAATGCCACGCCATATCAAAAGAAATAGCCCCCTATCTTCCATCAAGAAACTATAAAGTACATCCAACAGGTTTTTACACGTGTGGCACCAGAGGGGTGGTTTATTTGGGGCTATGTACTAACTGTCAAAGTTTCTATGTGGGCAAAACAGAGAGGGAACTAAGAAAACGAATCTACGAACATCTTTATGACATGACTAAGAAGAAGGAGACGAATGCCTTCTACAAACATTCCCTCTCTTGCCCAGAGGCCAAAATCCAGTTCCTGGTCCTTGAACAAGTAGAACCAGATGCAAGGGGTGGTGACTGGGAATCTACCCTAGGCTACCGTGAATTACTATGGCAGTTGAGGCTGAACGCAGGGAAACCGCCTGGCCTAAATGGGATGATTAGTATCAAACCAGTCTTGAAGCTAAGAAGAGCTAGACTATAGTTTTGGACTTGGGACTCCCTAACACAAAAAATATATCCGCACATCATATAAAATTAATGAGCATTTATTGCTTTAAAGTTTTAATTTAAAACTATTTCTAATATTAAATTTAACATTAATGTTCATCAAATAATATTTAGCATTAATTGAATTTAACAACACAGTGCCCTTTAACAACATAAACAAGTTTGTAAGGTTATCCAATACACACAATACAGATGTCAATGATTTTTAAGCTCAACTCGAACTTTCAATTTTTAAACTCTGACACTTGTGAAGTCTTGTGTTTTAAAGTTTGTTTTTTATATTTATATATGTGTATTTTATTTTTTAGTTGACATAATGAAAATTATTTTTAGCTTATAGCTTTAAATCACTGGAGCACTTGAATATCAGGTTTTTTCAATTAAGTTTGTAATTACCAGGATATATATTAGGCATTGTAACATGAAATGTCTGTAACACTTGATAAAGCTCAGGACTGCCTGAGCGAAAGCGCTTGTGTGATTTTTTCCTGTGACTCGTGTAATTGGAGAACTTTTGTAATTAAAACTATCTTGGTCTACAATCCAGTGCTGGTTCTTCCCTATGGTCGTGGATTAATTTTTTCATTGGTTATCATTCTTTTGTTCATTGCTTTCCATGTGTGTGATAGTTACTGACCTTAGGGTTAGGGTGTGGGTTAAGGTAAGTGGATAGTTAGGAATGTATGTATGGTTTACTGTAGGGTTGGGTTTTGTTAACTGTATGTGTGTGGTTTATTTTTTTGGTGTGCTTGTGTTCTGTGTATATTTCTCAGAACAGTAATTTTTTTTCCCTGGGAAAAAATTCGCTATTCCAAGTGTTCAATGTTATCATAATTCAAAATTCCAAATTCAAACTTATGGTGTTCGATATTTTGGAATTTTGAATATATGATGTAGACCATTCTGACATACTTATCACCATTTTCATCTTTCATCTTTAAGGACCAATATAATGTTCTTAGACTTGCCCCTCATTTACTGCACAGTCAAAAGGTTTCTTACCTATTCATAATGCAAAAGCTTCTACTTGTTTATTTTGGGGTTCCTATTGTTTTCTATTTTTTTTCAGTTTCTTTCATCTAAAGTATTATTTTTCTTCATATAAAACAGAGAATACTTATCATGTTAAAGTGCCATGGCATTCAACAGCCCCTATCAGCTTGAAGCAATATATATATATATATATATATATATATATATATATATATATATATATGTATATATATATATGTAATGAACTGATGGACTATGGTTTGGGAAGCGTGGGTACAAATGGATGTTAAGGATGGGAACATTTATTCTAATTGTTTATTTATTCTACAAGTATTCCATTCTGCAAAACATACTGTTTGCATTGTATTCTATTTATCCATCCCTCTGATGAAATATTAAAAATATTAAACTGAAGCTCAGTCTGCCTGAGTTGGCAGTAGCTTATACTGTATGCACTTATACAAAAGAATTGGGGTGCTTTATTAATATTTACATTCATTTTATATCATATATAAAATTTAAATCAGTAACTTAAACACTTCTTTTTGACATTCATTCTCAACATTTTTACAATTTATCAATGCAAAAGGACATGTTAGCAACACAAAAGAATGTAATTAAACAATTCTATTTTTTCAATTTTTTTCTTTTATATTTGCTTTCTATCCACCCACCCTTTCTTCTACAGCCATTTTCTTGTTTCAGCTAATATATAATCTTCCTCCATTTCTTGTTATGTAAATTGTCACATCTTTTTTTCACAACAACCATATTGTCATAAACAGTACTTTGTCCTATTTATCAATATCGCATTTCTTTACTTTATCACACTTTTCATATAATATTCATATTTATACATTGAAATCCTTCCTATCTATATTGATTTTTAAACTTTTTTCAAATTTCTTTATTCTTTACAAACCAAAAGAAAAGAAAGCTTTGCTGTTTTTTTCTTTACTACAGTCAATACTTTTTCATGTCTCCTTCACCTTATTCCCTTTCACAAATAACTTTTCTAATCAAATTCTCCACAAAAAAATCCTCTGTTTCATAAAACTTTCAAGCCTTTTTTCTGTCTTTTATTGCTGCTTTTATCTTCTTCTAATTCATTTGAAAGGTACACCCAAAAATTTGTTTCCAAAAAGTATATTATTCCATTTTTATTTATTTTCCCATCAAGTTCACTTACTTTTAACTTCCAATATTTCATTTTTTGACATATTATTTTTTCCATCCTCTCCATTTTTCTTTTTCCTGTTTTTTTTTCCTTCCCATAGTTTTTTATGTTTTTACTATCTTGTTTTACCATTAATTTCTTTTTTAATTTATTTTACCTTTCTCATTACCCAAAATAAATATGTAGATGCTAAGTGCATTACTTGATTTCTAAAATTCAAACCATTTCTTTTTTTTAATTATAAGTTATCCTTGTTCTCACCAGGTTCAGCATTGAGCCCTGAATTCTAATTACTCTTTTTCCATTTAAGTTGGAAATACATACATATTTATATCTATATCTATATCTATATCTATATCTATATCTATATATTCTCCCTAAATATACTATTTTTCCCAATACATAAGTTTTTAGCATGTATGTCTTCTCCCCTGAAATGATAAATAAAACTTTTCCACCAAGCTAACATTTTTTATTTATTCCAGTATGCCACTCCATTGACTTATTATACTTTCATACTCACTCCCAAGATCTTTACTTCCTTTGTTGTGAAATATATTCCATTTAATTTTATCTCACCAAATCCCTTACACTTAATTTTATTTAACTGCAGGCCAGCTTTTTAACAGATTTTTGATTCTTATTACAAACTCACTCATCCGTTCCTTGTTTTTTTGTTATTAGAACTATATTATCTGCATATGCTATACATAACAGCAGTGTAACATTTGCTTTCATCTCTCTTCTTGTGTATTAATAACCTCACTCTGAGCTATTTCTTTCCTAAGTATCTGTTCATTGTTAACCGTTATTCAGTATCCCCCTCCCCATACTACTTTCTCTTTCAGCATTTTCTGTAATATGTTCTACTGCTTGTCTTTCTTCTGAGATTTCCTCTTCATTTACTCATTTACTCTTTCCTCTTCTAATATGAGACAGTCAAAGCAGAAGTGTCCAAATTCTTTACTTTTTCTACAAAAACACTTTCCGTTTTTTTGTTTAAGTCCTCTCTCCCAGCATTGGCCAAATCTTCATTTGTTACAGTCTTGTACCAAATGATTTACATCCCCACAACAATAACATGCTTTGGTTTGACCCCAGTACCTAATAAATCCTCTCTTATCATTCACACTTGCTGTATTTGACTATGTTGAATTTTCCTGTCCTTAACATCCATTGTTACGCAACTTACAGTCCATGCATTTCTTTCATTACATATGTTTTTTATTTCATGTATTTTACTACATAGTAAAAGAAACTAGTTTTAACTCATGGTCATCTGTATATGAAATACTAAATTATATATTTATTTTCTTTTAGTTTAAGTCTCAAGCTCTAAAATAAATAGTCTTTCCATGCTATACTGTATTACTTTTTTTCAGTTTCAGTCATAAATTTTTCCAGCAAGTTAAATCTTTCAAATGTCACTTTACAAATACTTTCAGTTCCCAAATGAATTAATGATCTTATGTCTTTAATGCTAAATCCTAGTGGCAAATTAATACTATCTATAATGTCATACCTGTTCAAACTGCCACCACTTTTACTTTTTGTTCTTACCACTGGTTGCCTTCTCTGTGGCTGTTGAGAAACTGTATTTGTTTGTCCCCTCTCAGCTCCTTCTTCCATTCTTCCTTAGCTTGCTGCAACTGCATAACTTCTTTCTTGTAACAAAAACACTCCCCTGGATTCATGAAGCTCGGTGCAAGGCCGGCGTTAGACTTGCGCCGACCATGTGGCGTGAAGATGGTGCAGTAGAGCCAAATGCATATTAATGAAGGCGCGCTGCCGCCACAGCCACGTGCATAGGAAAGGAGCGCGAGTGCATAGGGCATGTCGAAGTGCCGCATGGAGGCATGGAAATGTCAGCTGTCGACATGCAACCTAAAATGCTTGCATATAACAATTTGCAAGCAATAGTAACCACATCTGTCAGTGTCCATGGATACTGAAACGTATGCAAAGCATGCAAGACAGTTCCTGTGAACACAAAATGAAGAAGCAAACACAAATGCACGGTAGGGAATAACGGGTCCCTATCAGGCGAACAAATGACATTGAAAACTGTGTGCCCATAGTCCAATGCAGTGTAGATAGTTATACCAAGTGGAAGTGAAACACATCATATGTTAGCGTGCCGCCAATAGATACGTCCAGCCCAATGGTCCGGGTCGTCAGCTGACCCATATTGTGAGGGAGGGTACACAGCTGGGCAGATGTGTCCATAACAAAAAACACAATAAATGTACATATCTAGCGACCGTATGACTGAATTATATCCCACAACGCATGTAATAGTCACATACAATAGGTATGTCCGTATTTCACATACCAAATGTGACAGGAAATAGTATAAGCATGTAAACGAAACAGAAGGAGCATATAAATTGCTACAACAATAAGGCAACATGTAGGCTGAAAGGAACAGTATTATCTGTACCATTGACTGTGGGTACGTGTTGTCCAGTACATTTGGATACGTGCCCGGAATATATCCCATCCTGGACATAGGAAAAGGTGGCATCCTACCAATGATTAGAACATTCGGACAAAATCTGCACATCAGCGGTCCAAGCCAAACTTGTCAGGATGTGTCACAATTGAACGGGTATTACCCGGGTATACCAACCATGTCATGAAAGTTAAGTATGGGCGTGTACCTATGTGCGTGAGGTATAGCACGTGGAAAGTCAAACATGGCAGGGTAGTCCACACAACCATACAGGTACCTGACATATGTAGGGTATGCAATGTGTTACCTTGACTGTGTCATGGGCCATCAACCAAAGCAGTGATGATGGAGTGTCAGGAATATGTGCGGGGGGGATGGGTAATGGTATAATCCTCCAAGGCGACACTGTGTCGTATGCAGAATAGGTGAACTGGAGGTGTATGAGGGAGCACTGGGTGAAGCAGAAAAAAACACAAAAACATGTATACACATCTGCAATACAACCAGACAGGCCATACTGTAGAACACAATCCCACAAACATATGAATAGTAAAATGTGCGATACAAATGTATAGACATGTCACCAGCACATACCCACAGATTGGTCCTAATGGAACTGGCCATATCAAATGCAACACACCTGGATGCATAATGGACTACCCAGCATCCCCTCCACAGCACACAACCCGCTCCCATACCTGAATGTCCACGAAATCCAGCCATACTTGGCCTACTGGTTTGGTGCAGCCACATCTACACATAGTGACTACTACGCATATGTAGTAGGTAGTGTCACCCTAGGCAGTTTCAGGATTGCAAACTATGTATCCCTTGCATGTAAAACCCCTAGCACATTTTCGTAACGCCAGAAGAATGTTCGGTATTTGTCTTGTTTTGGTCTTGTTCAGTTTTTGGGTTATCCCTCATGGGATAAGTAACCTGTGTAAACATTAGAATGGGTATGAAGACACGAAGTCCAGTCCTGTAGGTATCTGGACACAAGTTGGAATGTGCAGTAGTGGTGCATGAGACTGTCCAGCCCTAGATGGTCATGCAGAACCTACTACCCTGGATCAAACACCTGCCCGTGACGCACGTGTCCCGACACGAATAAGCGAGAGAATATATTGCACACATCCGCATAGTGGCACATGGTATAAGGGTGATGAAGGCACTGACGTAAACAGGATACCCCCTGATCCACTGTGTGAGGGACAATTAATGTGTGTGTAGGCGTGACCTGACCAACAATGATACAATGCCAAATGTCCTGTGATTGTAGGAAATAACTATGTACCATACTGCATGTAACAGTTGCCTAAAGCGGTCTCGTCAGGATAGAATAAATGTAATTTGTAGAATAAACAGGCAAACAACAAAAGTGCCAAAGGTATAAGGCTCACAGCTAGGAAACAAATGAATGTTCTAAACCTGCACTGACCTTGGTTATGTGTTGGCCCAAACAATCTGGTGTCCGCAGTAGGGTTACCATCTGTCCCACTTTGCGAGGGACAGTCCCTCTTTGGACAGTTGTGTCCTGACAAAATATATTACAAATGGCAAATGTCCTGGGATTGTAGGACATAATTATGTCCCATATGTTATGTAATAGTTGCAGAAAATAATTATTTCAGTATCTAAAATACCTAAATGTTACAAGAAACAGAATAAGCAACTAAACTGCTACAACAATAGCATTTTATGTAGGCAAATAAGTAAAGTGCTATCCTTTGTACTGACTGTGGGTATGTGTTGGCTTGTAAAATCTGATGTGTGTTCCGAAAATGTCCTATCTTGGCCATTTGAAAAGGTGGCAACGCTAGTCCCCAGAATACATCCCAACATGTACATATGACAATGTCAATGCTACCAATGGTCAGACCATTCGGATAATAACTGGCCAGCCTCTTAACCACTCACAAAGCCAGTGACCTTTGGGGGAAAGATGTTGAATGAGAATGACTACTTACAACAATGAAGAGTAATAGACGCATTTAACTGCAGAAAATTAGTAGTATTACTAATCTGTCAACACGTTCCAAGTTAATAGTACTAATATGGTAGAAGTGTCCGTGATTGTCCCTGAGTTGTCATAGCCTTGTCCCTGCCACTGTAGGTTCATATGTTCATAGGTTCATACTAGGCTATCTGCCCTAGGGCATTTATAAGCCTAGCCAGAGTGTGTATGGCTTTCGCCACCCATATTAAATTAATTTTGCTATGCCCTTTTTCATGGTTAGTATACTGTGCCTTTGTCTAACAGTGACACAGAAGTGATACCCAGGGTAAACCTATGATCTCCCATCCACTCATCAAGATTCCTCTTAAAGAGAGTCAATGAGGGACTCTGCCTAACCTGGACTGGGATTTTATTCCAGAGTGAAGGGAGCCTCTGGGTAATGAATCTGTCCCTCCAGCATGTCCTATTTATTTCAGTGCTGAGGTTCAAGTCCCTCAAGCGCGTAGCTCGATGGGATTTGGATTTTCTGAGGTGCAGCATGTCCATTAATTCTGGGTTGGACATGGCTTTATACATCAGGCACAGTTCGCCTCTGAGCAGGCGGTATGCCACTGAGTAGAGCTGGAGTTTCTTTAACCGGGCAGCATACGGCATCTGTTTGAGCCCCTTGATCCTCTTGGTGAGGTACTTTTGGGGTCTTTCCAGTTGCTGCAGATGTCTGGTAAGGTACATCCCAAAAGGGGCATTGTACTCAATTATGGGCCTGATGAGGGATGAGTAATGAGGCACGATGACCTCCCCTGATCTAGATGTGAATCCCTTCATGATTAGGTGGGCTATATAAAATGTTTTTCTAGCCACTTTGGCCACGTGGTTGTCAAATGAGAGATTGCTATCAACTTGGGTCCCCAGGTCCCTAATTACTTCTTCTGTACTTAATGGATCACCACCTATGTGGTAATTTGTCGGCACTTTGTTTTTGCCAAAGGGGATGACTATACACTTTTTGGCATTTAGCTTGAGGCCATGGCTCTGGCACCAGTTGTCTGCTTCTATGAGGCCCTTTTGGAGGATGTTTGTGTCGGCTGGAGAGTCTATTATGGAGTCCAGTTTGCAGTCATCTGTGAACTTGGTCAGCCACAGTCCTTCCATGTTGGACTGTACCTCCGAGAAATATATACCGAACAAGAGAGGTCCCAGGACTGAGCCTTGTGGGATGCCACTTGTAACTGGTTTGGAGTCTGACATGGCTCCAGCTATTCTAACCATGTGGGTTCTGTCCTTGAGCCAGTTTGCAACCCATCTAGTGACATAGGGGTTTATATTTAAGCTGGTGAGCTTATCTATAATGCCCGAGTGGGGTATTGTATCAAAGGCTTTTGCAAGGTCCAGGTAGGCTGTGTGGACCACCTTCCCCTTGTCAATGGCCTTGGTGACTGTTTCAAAGAACTCAACCAGGTTCAAGAGGCAGGATCTGCCCTTCACAAAGCCGAACTGGGTAGGATCCAGTGTCTGCAGGTCCCCAATATCTTTATTTATAAGGTCCATGATGATCCTTTCCATAGCTTTACAGACCAAGCTAGTGAAGAAGTGTAGAAATGAGACTCCGAGTATCACAGAGGTCCGTACACATAAGTACACCAACTGTCACATCTGTTGACAGGACTATTGCATACCTGTAGTGAATTTATAACTGATGTCCAGAATAATATTCATTGTATCTATAAATGAATGAAATAGTCAAATGGGAAGGGAAACACGTGGAAACCACCCCCCGACCTGCATTATGTAGTGGAACCACTCCCTGCCCTAAATTATGTAGCGCCGAGCCAATAATGTGGTCAGAGGTGCCCAAACACCTGCATCTGTAAACACAGGTAGAATTTTAAAATCTGGACTAACTCTGTCCATGGGCTATGTCTGATCTTTGAACAGTGCCAGGGCAGTTCTAGTCACCAGTTGGCCGAGCCTAAACCCAGACCAGCACATGAACACCCTGACAATCAAACATGCATATGTGCGAGGACTATATGCGTAGGAGTTCTGAATATCCTTGGAGTGAGTAGACTTCCAGCACGGGCCCAGAGCAGTAGGAAACAGGGAATGTCCTAATTGTAGTACTGTGGTTTTCCCAGCAGGAGAATGGGTGCTTGCTGTGTATGGGAAACGGTGAGGAGTATGTCAGCGTAGCTATGAACCATGGGTATACTTATAAATGAGCCAGAACACCAATAGTGTAGTGGTTACAGCATCCACCCAACGTAAAGGCATTCCCGGTTCAAGTACGACTATAGAACATATTAATTGTGTAATGTATGCCTCTGTGCTGTAAAGCCAACATTTATACATGTAAAGGTGACTGCGTTCGCATGGGTCCATTAACCGGATTCCATCAAAGTGGTACTTTCATAAGGAATAAGACACATGTAATCCCAAAGAAGTGCCTGTAAACATATGTAACTCAGAATAAGTAGATGCAAGTGCACCTGCGTGGGTGTACGCAGCTATTAGCATAGCAAATGTATGTTGTCTTGTACAGCTTTAACTTTTTATATATATATAGATAGATAGATAGATGTGTGTATAGATAAATATCCACAGATAGGCTGCGCATACGAGTAATAGGTCAAATGACACTGTATCACATCCCAGTTAGCAGTGGCACCCCAGACATGAAAAACGTGCGACATCTGTCTGCTGTATAACGTGCAATATACTGAGCACAAGTTCACCGGAGTGAAGTGTCGGTGTCATAATGACTAAGGCAATAGTATGCTGTTGAAGCAGAGATAAAACCCAATATGCATGTGTAAGTGTCCATGTCCGGGAAATGTATAGGTTAACGGACACACAGATGTATATATAGATAAGAACGTATATATACATATATCTATATTAATTTACATACACATATATATTCATATGGATATATATATATATATATATATATATATATATATATATATACACACACACACACACAAGGATATACTAAGGATATATATATATATATATATATATATATTTATATATATATATATATATATATATATATATATATATATATATATATACACAAACAACAGGTACTGATATATACACATACACACAAAACAAAATATATATGTCAGTGTAGATATACACATGTACATAAATATGTTACTTCACAGCAATTAGGGGTAACATATTTACAGCCCCAGCATATGTGACTGGGAGGTTCAATAAATAAACGTTGTACCCCCCACATCGCCCAGCTAGGCCAGACAGACATACAGACAGGCAATACAGATCAATACACTGCTGCTGTCCAAAACACCGTTAGGAAAGTACCAGTGGGAGAGTTCTGCAAGGTCTACACTTTAAACATGGATAACGGTGTCTCTTACAGGAGCCCAAAAATTCAGGGTACATGTGAATCTGCTGACATTAATACGAGCAGGATGTAGGTGTACATGGAACAGTAGGTTGTGCAAGTGTGATAATACATGGGTTGACAAAACGTACGACATGTGTCCCGAGACGGGGAGAGTGGGCAATGTGGGGTGTGCTCATACTCCAGCGATATCAGGTGTATAATGGCTATTATGCGTGGAAACTCAACACGGGTGTGCAGGAGAAACTATGGATATGCGATTATGGACACAGAAGTGCTAGGGTATGTTGTGCCGGGTGCAATGGAGCGGCCCGTGGAGGTCAGCTAGTACGTAGGTGCGATTCCCAGATAGTGTCGTTTGCGTGGAGACATGCATGAATAGGCGTATCATTGTCAGACCTTGTGCATCAGGGCTGGCAGCCTGGCACGTAAAACCTATACATCACCCATGAGCGGAACAAAGTTCTGCTGTGACAACCCCAAACCGGGAAAAACAGAAAGACACAACTACATGAAGACAACAATATGTTGACGTACAGTCACAGTAACACAAACACACATCCTATCAACAGCAATAATATGAATGTGCACAGAAACAAACACAGTAGCAGGAATAATAGGCAGTGCATACGAGGAATAGGTCGAATGACACTGTATCACATCCCAGTTAGCAGCGGCACCCCAGACATGAAAAACGTGCGACATCTGTCCGCTGTATAATGTGCAATATACTGAGCACAAGTTCACCGGAGTGAAGTGTCGGTGTCATAATGACTAAGGCAATAGTATGCTGTTGAAGCAGAGATAAAACCCAATACACATGTGTAAGTGTCCATGTCCGGGAAATGTATAGGTTAACGGACACACAGATGTATATATACATAAGAACAAATATATACATATATCTATATTAATTTACATACACATATATATTCATATGGATATATATATATATATATATATATATATATATATATATATATACAAACACAAGGATATACTAAGGATATATATATATATATATATATATATATATATATATATATATATATATATATATATATATATATATATATATATATATATATATATATATATATATACAAACAACAGGTACTGATATATACACATACACACAAAACAAAATATATATGTCAGTGTAGATATACACATGTACATAAATAGGTTACTTCACAGCAATTAGGGGTAACATATTTACAGCCCAACAGATATGGGATGGCTCAGTGGAGGAGTTTCTTACTTTTAAAACATACTTAGAAACTACTACCACGTTTCTTAGATTTTCAGTTGAAACTTCATATTTATCTGTAAATTTCCTGGATGTTAGTTTAAACATCAGGAAAGGCAGATTAGTATCTACCCTTTATAAGAAAAAATGTTGGAGGAATACAATCCTGAAATATGACAGTATGCATCCGCGTCATACTTTTAAAGGAATACTGAGAAGTCAGTTTACTAGATTATGTAAAATATGTACTGACACAGATGATTTAAAAAGAGAAGCTGATAATATGGTAGATATGTTCTTAGAAAGAGGTTACGACTACGATTTGATATTGGAAGTTAGAAATAATATTCTACCACAAGAAAATTTAACATTGGAAAATATAAAAAATAACTATTGTTCCTCTGTTCTTAAAAGTGATACGTATAATTACAGGGAGAGAGTATCCTTCATTACGACCTATACCAATGATTTTTTGAACATCAGGAGAATACTACTTAATAACTGGAAAGTCCTATTAACAGATGAATCTACAGTTAAAATAGTAGGTGTTAGTCCTCATATAACCTATAGGAGCAACAGAAATTTGAAATCCTTATTATGTGATAGACCACCCCAGATAAAACATGATTTGCAGAATTTAAATAATTCTTTTGGAACCTACCCTTGTCAACATTGCAATTATTGTAGGTTCATTACTAAGTTACAAGATTTTACACATCCTGAATTGAATTATGTTTTCAAACCAAGATTTAAAGCTACATGTGATACCTCGGGACTAATTTACTTGGCCACTTGTGAGTGCTGCACTGCCTTTTACATAGGCCTTACCAAAAGGAAACTTAGAAATAGAATATATAACCACCAGTATGATATTAAAAAGAAAAACGAATTAAACGCTCTAGCTAAACATATAATATCTAATCCATCACATACTTTTGTGTTTAGAGTGTTGCAAACTGTGGAAGCTAATGTTAGAGGTGGTGACTACATAAATTTGATTGAACTAAATGAATTAAAATGGATCCTTAGACTCAGAGGCCATTGTCTTCCAGGTTTGAACAATTATATTACAATAAGATCTTTTCTTAATAATCGGAGATGATTTTATAACTTGATGCATAATTATTTATATACTCTGTTTACATATATTCTATTTTTTATCTAGGGGTTTTACTATACATATATACATATTTTTATTCTTTGTACTATATAATATTTACATATTTTTGCTTTATCTAGCAGTATATGGCACTTCCTATTATTGAGCATGTTAAAGCATTATTGAAATGTGGTTCTTTAAGCAAGTTTATAATATATATATTCATTTATTTTTTATTTATCTATTTATTTATTTATTCATCTATTTATTTATTAGGTAGATATTTGATTAACTTATATAAATGAATAGATAATAATAATAATTTACGATTAAATATACGAATTGATATTTTTAGTTTTTTTGCTGGTTTATGAAATATTTAATATTTAACATCCATATATTTATATATCAGCATATTATGGTAGGATGTATATGTTTTTAGTATTAAAGCTTTGAATAGAAAGGTTATTTTAGATCTCCTTGACATTATACAAAAATATATTGGCTTATTTTATTCCATTTTAATTTCATTTTACTTCTAATATCATTCTGTATATTTTAGCATATTTATTTATTCATTTGTCTCTATTTATATATATATTTATTATTATTATGTAACATTACTATTTATTATACACCAAATATCATTTTTTGAAAGGGTAGAAAAAGAGATGAGTAAATACTATACATGACGCTATATAAGGTCACACATGGAATAAATGTATATATATCTAAGTGATTTTAAAATGTGTTTAAATATATGTATGATTCACCGTATTTAAAGTACTTAGTACTTCTCTTTTGGTTTGCATATTGTTCTGTGGCTTTAAAAACCTTTCATTGAGAATGATTTGTTTTAATTAAATTATCAGCTAACTGATTAATTAATCAATTAAATACACGCCTCTTGGCTAAGCCTCCCTATAAATATGCTGCTTGTTTTTAACAATATACTGTCTGAAGAAGCGTATCATAGTATACGCGAAAGCGCTCACCGTTTGTCTTTTCTTTTCCGAATAAATTGTTTATGCAACGTGGAGAGTCAGAAGTTTTTTGTTCTACACATATTTACAGCCCAGGCATATGTGACTGGGAGGTCCAATAAATAAACGTTGTACCCCCCACATCACCCAGCTAGGCCGGACAGACTTACAGACAGGCAATACAGATCAATACACTGCTGCTGTCCAAAACACTGGTAGGAAAGTACTAGTGGGAGAGTTCTGCAAGGTCTACACTTTAAACATGGATAACGGTGGCCCTTACGGGACCCCAAAAATTCAGGGTACGTGTGAATCTGCTGACATTAATATGAGCAGGATGTAGGTATACATGGAACAGTAGGTTGTGCAAGTGTGATAATACATGGGTTGACAAAACGTATGACATGTGTCCCGAGACGGGGAGAGTGGGCAATGTGGGGTGTACTCATACCCCAGCTGCGCTCACAGTAAGTATTTGTCACGACTGCTGTAGAGGGGTGCCAGGTAGGTTGACCATGGGTATGCATTAATGGGCTTAAGTGTGCAGGTTCTGGTTGGCAGAGATGTAGTAGGTCTGCCCAGTGGAAGTCATTAATATTCCTATGTGGGCATAGCATACACCTACACCTCCCAAACCTGAAGAGCACATCTACCAGATAGTCTGTAAACCATCGGGGGAATACATAGAGACCAAATAGGTGCCATGTACCTGATTAGCATGGATGCCCATAGTTATGTATCAGAATGTAACAAAGTCCAACTAAACACTTCCAGAACTAATGATATTAGGTGAACAGGTTGCGGAATACAGGTAATGACAGATGACAACATGTATGAGTCATAAACGGCATGTACCTCAACAAACGTGAATGAATACATATGCTCTGTGACTGTGAATGTGTCTGGTTAATAGAACCAATCATCTAAATGTGTCCCACAGGTGTTATGCATTGTTCCTGATACAGTGTTCATTCACACCCATTGGTATGTCAGTTCTGCTATTGACGGAAAGTGCATAATTTGCTGACCACCTTAGGTAGATGATAGCATAATAGAAGAGGTTCAACACCTGTACGCCTGCGAGGGACACACCCATCTGGGCAGTTGTGTCCTGCAAAATGACAGTTATGGCACATGGCCTGTGAGTTTGGGAATGGAGGCTATATAGTGTGTGTAGTGGTGTCAGACATCAATTTGTTGTATCAGTAACAGCTACATGTAATAGGAAACAGTATTATCAATTATAATACTACATGAGTAACCTTAACATATGCAAACCGTGGAAGTCGTCCGTTTACTACTGGCTGTGGGTATGTGTTGCCTTGACACATGTGATAGCTCTACATATAGGGTCTATAGGGCCGCCACCATTCTGAATGAGGGCCGCCACCATTCTGAATGGCCAAAGTGGAACCTGCTCTGTAGAAATGTCAGAGGTACCAGGGCAGAACATACCTACAGCCATGCATAGTACAGAAATATACATATCGGAACAAATCAAAGCGTAGTCTAGCAGCAGTAAAGTTGCTTATGCTATTACATATGAAATATCGATGTGTCAGGTATACAAGACCTGTAACAAGCAACCAGTACAGACATGTACAACATGAGAATGTCCCCTAATCAGGACAGTTGCAATGGCTAGAGTATTGTCCATACCACTCAACCGTCCCTGAATGTCAGGTATGTCCCTGAGTTAGACTGAAAGTTTAACTCTGTCCCTCTTAATCCCTCCTAAAATTAGTGGCTGTTGAAGGAAAGGTGGTGAATTACACTTACTGACTAATGACAATAAGTAAGAGTTATAAACAACTGTTACCTCAGAATATGTGACTGTCATATGCTCTGATTCTGTCAATGTTTTAAGTTAATAGCACTACTTTTGTAAAAGTGTCCCTGATTTTTCTTGACCTGTCCCTGATTCTGTAGAAATGTGTCTCCGATTGGTGGAGAGTTCTGGTATTGTCACATGAGATATGCATGATGAGGGACTGTCCCATGCAAAGTGGGAAAGGTGTCACTCCTCCAGTCCCCGTCCTGCAATCTGAAAGGTGGAAAACATGCAGTAGGTATGCGGTAGCATGACTCAGTGGACAGCTGCGTTAACAAACTCAAGTCACATGTCAGCATTGCAGAGTATCATTT
Organism: Protopterus annectens; assembly: GCF_019279795.1. Lineage (NCBI taxonomy): Eukaryota > Metazoa > Chordata > Ceratodontiformes > Protopteridae > Protopterus > Protopterus annectens. Next base: position 1,187,586,850 of record NC_056743.1, on the reverse strand, counting down.
CCCATGTATCAGGCAGATGGGAGCAGATCGTATGAGGAACACGCATATAATATGATTACGTCACTGGACAGGCTGCCGAGTCCGTACAGTCGAACGCCTGCCATCGCAAAATAGTTACACATACCCGATACTGTAGTCCTGTAGTCTGATGTAATACGCATCACAAGGGATCGCACACACCCAGCGCGATTGACAAATGTAAGCGGAAATGTCGGTGAGCGAGCGGCTGTAAGCATATTTGTCTACCAATATGCCAGTAGTGCACTGTCAAAGAAATGTGGAGTCTAAACATGTATAAGGTGCTGTGACCAGAGGTCAGCAGTGCTTAACACTGTGCAAACCCATGCACAACTACTCCCACCTGCTGGAATGTGTCTTACCCAGTCTGTATCAAAATGCGTTGGCCTATCCGCAAACAAAGAACGGCCCTATACACGTGATGGTAGAAGTACCCTGTGCACATAGCTCATGTGAATTAACAATAGACCATGGCATATGTACGACAATAGACCACACACACACACCATACAGTGCAGACTTCCAACAGTATAGCAATGTACTGGTAGATATGTCCGGACAACTGGTGTATGCATGCCTGGCTGTCCTGCGTTTCAGTGTGTGAGCATGCCCAGTATGACTGTTATGCATGTTGTCGACTGACATTACCTTCATACCGTCATGTGTGTGAGCATGCCAAGTATGGTCAACTGCATGTGTCACATGTCCAGATAGTTAGCACTGTGTTGCTGACCCCTGCGTTCTACACAGACAGGTGTCATGCTGTGTCTGCAGGGTAGCTAATGGTCATGTGGCATTGACAGTTGCTACATGTCTACATAGCGTGGGGGGACATCCAACCACAACCACAGTCCTACACAGCACCGCGGGTGGCGCACATGACCCTCACATGTGTAGGTTTGATGGGGGGCACAGCCAACAGTTGTACACATCTGCCTCTACTGTACTGGTATGCCGGGTACTCCATGTCAGTGTGTGGACCTACCTAAATTGCTGGTTGGAGGGATACCAGGGTACGTCAGTTCCCAGCTTTAATTACCAGCACAGTGGTGTTGGACGTCCTAGCTTACACAACCTACATCAAACTGCCTGGCCTGCTGTAGTCTGTGTGTGTCTTAGGGGGTTGGGTCATTCATTGGGCATATCCATAGGCCATCGTCTATCATTTGTCTGTATTGGTCCACATCTGTCCAGCTGCATGGAACGTCTGCGGGCTGTATGGACACACATGCTGGTCAGCCCATAATCTGCAGTTGGTTAGGACACCCTGTGTACTACAGGCTACCATTGTGACCCTCGTATGTGCTACAGAGGTCATGGTGCCACTATGGATGTGTACTGTCTGCTGCCCTAACATTTGGCCACCACAGTCACTTGCATGCTCACATACATACCATAGCAATGGGTAACTACACATTCTAATACAACTGCCACTTGGTAGGTCAATAGACATACCCTGGGTGTGTTCCAGACTTGAGAATGGTGCTGGAGTGCTGCCTATGTCGGATGCACACAGTGCACCTCCTATACATGGCTGAGCACAGGTACTGTCATGTTTGGCATCCATTGTTCTGTGTGCGGGTCAGAGAGGGGACACCTGTGGGTACCTATTGTGTCAGTGCATATGGCTTGTGTGGCCTCTTTGCCAAGGGCAGGTCATACTGTGCATGGGCTTTTGCCGACTGTGCCCTGCTCAGGTAGTTCCTTCACCAAGTCACACTGTGCCTGTACAGGCCTTGGCAGTGGTGTTGGGCTGTGTGGCCCTGCCCCATGCTGTTCCTGCTGCAACTGTTACTGCAGGATAAGATTGTGTAGCATAGCAAATACCTTAACAACTTGTATGCATGTAGCTTGTGAATACTGCAGAGCTCCAACGGATGTGTCCGGATACCAGAACTGTGAACTGAGCATCCCAAACACATGCACAAGTATACGTCTTGCCTGTGCATCCGCCTCAGTATGGTGTGAGTGTTCAGGTGTGTGTGCATTGCTGATGGGCGTCATCAGCCATGACACCAGTGTTTATCCAGCATCCCCCACTAGGAGACTGTAGGGGATGTCCATATTGGCATTGATTGGCTACAGCTGTGTCAGAAGCCATATATCGGACACATCATAGCTTCCAGAGCAGACAGCACACACATTCAGTCTAATGCCCTGGCCATTGCATATGGCTTAGCTGTTGGAGGGTATGCCCCTGCAGTGACTGTAGGCCCTACCCCGCTCACCGGGTGGTGCTAGGATGTATATGTGTGTGCAGGCTATAGCACCCAGTACCCCAGGGTAGTCATCCATGTGGTTGAACAGATGCATATTGCTGGTCTACTAATCACACGTGTCGAGGTCATGTACATGCTCACTAGCATGTGTTGATATGGCATCTGTGAACTGGTGCAATACTCTGGATGCAGATGCCTGTGAGATACCCATGATATCCCCAGTTGTGCTGTGTGAGGTACCTGTGGCTAGCACACCTAGGCCAACACATACCATGGTATCCACTGTGATGTGCTTCCCTCGGCCTGTTTGATGTATCAGGTGTGACAGGCACAGGTCAACAAGCTGCTGTAGGAGGTCTCTGTCCACCCCATAGTGCTCCAACATCCCCAGCCCATGTAGCCCCTGGTAAGTCACCCTCGGTCTATAAAGTCTTATGTCACCCCAGTAAGGGTTGTCCGGCAGCATACACATCCTCACTGCCCCAGCCACCTGCACATGTTGGTATATGTTGCCTGCTGCAGCCCGTGTCATTTGGTTGGACTGTGTCATGAAATGTCCCTGCAGGTATACACCGGTGGTGTAGAGTGCGGACGAAACCTGTGTGTATGCCGCTTGCTCGCATTAACGTACTGTTCATCTGCAGGCTGGCCATGTCATCTGCTGATTGTGCTGATCAACACCTGTTTGTGCAGTCTGTACACCCTGACTACCCCACCACTGCTGTCATCCCTCCCAATGTCACCAGGCAGGTATAGACACACCCTTAGCTTAGGTGTGCTAAGGCAGGAGCACTCCCGAGGCACAGTACTGAAATGTACGTACAGTATGCCTGACCCCCTCCCATGCTGTCAACTATATTTGAGACCTGCACCCGGCTGACTACACACATACACTCCAGGGACCAGCAGCATACCCTGGTGATAAATGAGATACACAATAGTCAACCTCATCTGCATAGCATAGTCTTCCAATGAATAGGTATATGACCCATACCAAACCTCCAAATTAATAACCACTGCTCAGTGTCGCTCAGATCCATATACAACTGCCTTACTATCACCATATTCGATGTCCCATGGTCTTCCCAACAACAAAATAACCTGTGTCTACACGACTACAGCCCATGGCCCTGCACACTACAGACGATGTGCATTACCACCACGCCATGGCAGATATACATAGATCCCAGGTTATCACGTACAGATCATCCGGCACAAACATTCAATAGTGCTGATGTCCCCAGACATATATGTTCACATCTATGTCCACCTCTACATCTACATATATCATATATATTATTTGTATACATATATACATGGATATATATATATATATATATATATATATATATATATATATATATATATATATATATACACACATATACATGTACACACATATGTAGATATGGCATTTATATCACAACAGTGGACCACATGACAGCAATGCATTAGACAGGAATGAAAAGGAAACTACATGTGCCACCTGCATCATGTAGTGTTGTTACTATTAAGGCACGTGTGTTATGTTGCGTCACATGGGTCAGACCGTATCAAGGGTATGTGTGGGGCTGCTGACAGTTACTCACCAGACCTATTGGCGAATGTATGTGTTGACAACCCAGTGTCTTGGCAGAATATGCGGGCTGTGGACACTATATAGGTCAGCAACAAAACACACTGAACATATTCCGCAGCTAGCCACCCACAGATACCAACACATACGGTATAACTGCCAAACAAACACACCTGCCATGCCTTGGAATCGAGCACCTACCTGTCTAGTCTACCACACTACAGCATTATGCAGTAACAGAACGCGCTACCAAGTTCCAGCATCACCGCACTCCCACAGGCATACATCTAGGTGGATGACATCATCCACAAAGGCAAAGACGCCGATAGGGAATGTATGTGGAGTGAGCCGTCTAAAAGCATTACTCTGTCCCCAGGCAGCTGGAAACACACACACACACACACACACACACACACACACTTGGCAGGGCTGGGAGTCAACCATACACCTAACTACCTTATCACACTACAGCATTACGCAGTTACAGAACGTGCTACCAAGATTACTGGAGCACAGCACTCCCGGAGGCATACTTCTAGGTGGATGACATCATCCACAAAGGCAAAGACGCCAATAGGGAATGTATGTGGAGTGAGCCATCTAAAAGCATTACTCTGTCCCCAGGCAGCTGGAAACACACACACAAACACACACACTTGGCAGGGCTGGGAGTCGAACATACACCTAACTACCTTATCACACTACAGCATTACGCAGTTACAGAACACGCTACCAAGATTACTGGAACACAGCACTCCCAGAGGCATACTTCTAGGTGGATGACATAATTCACAAAGGCAAAGATGCCGATAGGGAATGTATGTGGAGTGAGCCATCTAACAGCATTACTCTGTCCCCAGGCAGCTGGAAACACACACACACACACACACACACACACACACACACACACACACACACACACAGGCACACACTTGGCAGGGCTGGGAGTCGAACATACACCTAACTACCTTATCACACTACAGCATTATGCAGTTACAGAATGTGCTACCAAGATTACTGGAACACAGCACTCCCAGAGGCATACTTCTAGGTGGATGACATCATCTGCAAAGGCAAAGACGCCGATAGGGAATGTATAGAGAGTCAACAGTCTAAAAGCATATTACTGTCCCAAGGTAGACGTAGACAAACACATGGCAGTGGTGTGAGAGGAACAACTGCCTATCTACGGAGCACTATTACAACACTACATAGATACGAGACGCGCCACAGACAGTACACCCTTCAAGACAGTCAACCAGTGTATTCAATGTAGGCATCCATCCTGACGTGGGGTATGGACATCTGTTGCCTGGATGACTACCATCGCTATACAGGATGTCAGTGGCCATGCCCATACACAGAGGCACATCACCGACACAAGGTGTCACTGGGCATGCTCACACAGTATCACACGTCTATTTGGAATGTACTGTGTGTCCATCTATACAACGGCGTACTGGGCATGCTCACGCACTTAGCAGTTGCAAAGGGCTGTCTTGCATGCACACATGTTCTAAACATGGAAGGGCACAATTTGGAATGTACTGTGTGTCCATCTACACAACGGCATACTGGGCATGCTCACACACTTAGCAGTAGCAAAGGGCTGTCTTGCATGCACACGGATTCTAAACATGGAAGGGCACAGTATGGCGTTACTGTCCCGACATACATGAAGGCTACTCATATGTACTGACTAGTACACACTCAAGAGCCATCGCAGATGACTCAGGTGCAGATCACAGAGGTAAACGTCGCATTCTACTATGTAGCCCTCAGACATCACCATGTCCTTGGACCAGCAATACACATCCATACATTACCACAACACCGTGTGACTCATGACCAGTGGACTGTACATAGGTCTACAGCAACTGTGCAGACTACACATGTACTGACAGGGTTCCATCATGTGTTATGCAATGCAATGATACCACTGTACATAACCAGGTCGGCTCTACACATACCAGGGGCCCTGGGTCTTACACAGCTGTGACAGATGACTGTCGCTGTACACCAAAGAACACACATGTTTGGATATGACATACATGTAATCCCAGTGGATATGTGCATGGACCACACACACACACACACACACACACACACACACACACACACACACACACACACACACACAAAACACATATGTACATAGCATAGCTTTTGCTGTCCTCCATGCAGACAAGTGGCTACAGCAATCACATGCATGCACATGGAAGGTAGGTCCATGGCTGTTGAATGCTAACAGTACATGAGGTAGCAATGTTGACCGAGGAAACATTCCCTCTGGACTAGTTACCCATGACACCCATCATATCATACAACAGTCCATGTGTTATGTATGTCATCACGCATGTCCACCAATTGCAATGCATACAAACATGGCTACATGACAGGCATGTAGGACCAACACACATGTACATGTAGTGGTGTGCATGCAGCTACCATGCATGTGCAGTAGCTGATGTATGTAATTCATCTGTGCCTAACTACAACATGCAGTCGCAATGCATCCCCATCATTGACACCTGTATATGGTGAAATACTGACAGTACGGTAGGATGTAATCAGGTATGGATGGATGTGTGTACATAAAGTGGTGATCCACTTTTGCAGATGGATGTTTGCCTGGGATGGCTCACAGGTGTGTCACAAGCCATCCTGCCATTACATGTGCAAACAGTACGCTATGTTACTGTTACTTGACGGTGAAGACATAAAACCCACACAGTGGTCGGGTGTTACTGACTGTAAGTCAAGTGACACCTGTAACACTTACATCCTCCCGTATGCATATAGCAGCGCAATTGCCAAAGGTAGCGTTGGTACACATAATGCGGCCAATACTGCTGCATGTCTGTCAGACGTATCATCATATAGCAGGTGTATCATTCACCGTACTGCCATGTGTGTTTGCTTGTGTGACCATATATGCCACATATGGTGGGGAATACATCCCAATTGTTACAAACCCCTGTACACTGTTGTAGAGATCTGTACATACTGCAGTGTGGAAAGCATGACGTAGGCAGGGGTGGTGTGTGTATCACACATGTCAGCTATCCGTATGTGAATGACATTTGTGGACTCCACATTGTTTGTGTATGTATGTATGGCTGTCTGGTGCATGGATTGAGGGTGTATGCTACCATACAGAACAGACAGGATCCCTAACCCCTCATGGTGATGCAGTCTACTACCCTGGTGATACCATCGGTCTCAGCCTTACTGGCTACCTGTACATGTTCATTCTCTGTGTCATGTCGTGTGGATGCACAGTACTGTGAGGGTGATTACCACATAGGCAGGGGTCCTCACCTCAACACTATCGAGTGTGCGTTATAGTGTTGTTGACCCTGTGAGTGTGGGCATGTTACTGTGTGTTTCTGTGTACGTCTGTGTGTGTTCTCATCCTGTAATGTAACAGGGTATTACTGCTACACAGTGAGGCCTCATGCTATCAAGAGGCCTCGAACGTTATCATCGGCCAGACCGCTGTGTAAACCCACTGCACCATGTCAACATACCTGTGATGTGACCTGGTATGGATGTCACGTCTCTAGACACTGTAGCCTATTAAACAGCCCACATGCTTCTGGATCAGTAGATGTGTGGACATCTGTGGTATGGTAGCCTTTCTAACAGTCAGGTTGAGGCTACATATAGCATGCTGGTATTGCCATACATGCCTGTGAGTACTCCACATTTACACATGGGAAACTGCAAACACTGCTACTTGTTGGCACATGCAATTAGACCATAAGGAGGGAACCAGGGCATCATTACCAACATGCTGTTACTGTTGTTACCAAGACACATACTGTGAACATATAACAATGCATTATAAACCTGTACTACATGGTATGTTTGGTGCGTGTCAACAGTACACAGCAAATGTAATATACACTTATCTCACTATTCTGTTCACCCTGTGCATCAGACCATTTGAGCATGTCCCTGCACCGATGGTGTGGATGACAGGGATGCGGCACAGGCATCATCATATGCACAAGGTGATAATGTTTGCCAGGGGCATAGGCTGCAGCAGTGGATGACATCATGTGTGTGGGTAAGGGCCGGTGATCTGATTGGACATGTGTGGTCGTTATGCATGTGGGTGTTGCGGTGCCCTACAGATGTTTTTGCTGTGTGTGTGTATGATTGCACACAGTTCTGCCTTTTGCCAGGCCTACACAGGGGTATTATTGACAGCTCCAGATTGTACAGACCAGGATGTACAGCTCACTGTGTCCGGCCACGGCTATGTGACCTGTGCCTGCCAGGGATTGCACGGCCACTACCAGGCGGAGGTACAGATTGGCTACCGTCTGATGACACATGTCCACTGGAACCGTGTCCCCGCTGGGAACATCCAAGGCCACGTCCATGAGGTCTGCTTTGTCCTGGTGTGGACAGCGCAGCACCAGCTGCACTGCTACTGCTACTGGCACTATGGGAGCAGGCATGTGAGGTGGCTCATTCACGTTGACCTGCACTAGTTGGTGTAGCTAGCCTACATCTATGTGGCCTACGCCTCACTCCTACCAGATGTTCCAGCACAGACAGCTCACACTCGCGGATTGCCATGCCATGGTCAAGTATTCTGACCATGTCACCCAATCGTCTGTCCAGACCATCAGCAATCTGCTGTTGAGCATTTGCCAATGCCTGGATGTTGTCATTTAGAGTACAGATAGCAGCCCTCTGAAGCCTCTGCCCTTCTCTGTTTTGCCGTTCAGCACGTGCCTGTGCCGCCATTACAGTCTGGAACATGCTTCTGGTGACACCAGCTGCTGCGCTCTGTCCTGCAGGTGCATGTCTGCCAGAGGTCCTCCTACAAGCAGCACTGGCCACATGCCATGTGGCACATCTGCAGTCATTACACTGACACCATGGTGTGGAGACACACCTTCTGTAGACACCACACGTTCCTGTTCCAAGCTAACACACGCTGACTGTCCTTCCTCTATGGCCACTGGTGATGGGGTATGTGTTGGCATGAGAACTGTGTGCGGGGAAGAGGGGGACATAGCTGGGATGGCAACCATTGGCACAGATTCAGCCCCTGACAACCCTGCCTGTACATCATGCATATGTTCATCACTGCTAGTATCTATGGGGGCACTAACATCAGACGGACCGCAGGAGGGTAACGCACCTACATCACCTGTGAATGCAAAGAAAGACTCTACATAACAATACACACACAGACACACACACACACACACACACACACACAGACACACACACACACACACACACACACAGACACACACATGCAGACACACCATGCATGTGATTTGACAGACGGCATGCAGCATGCATGTGATACAGCAGACGACATGCAGCTCAGACATTAATAGTGGTAGTTAGCATACCTCCCTGGGTTGCACACAACAGCAAGCAGGTGTCATATCAGTAGCCATGCAGTTCACACAATCATGGTAGTAAGCATGCATCCCTGTGATACACCATGTGGACCAGCACAGGTTAACAGTACACATGGCTGAAGTGACCTTGACATGTAATCTGCTGACGTGTGCATTGACATGCATACATTGTTGTAATGGGTATCACATTGCAGTGTTGTCTGTATGCCCTACAGATAGAATGCATGTTTAGCAAATGTGCATGAGCATGGAAGAGTAGTGTGAGGCGTCTACATTGCTATACAGTGTGAAGAACAGACACTGTGCCATTGCATGGCATCATGAGGCATCTATATTGCTATACAGTCTGTAATATGCACACATTGCCTAGCCATAACTGCGTGCATACACATGACATAACTGTGGATTGTGACCCACGTTGCTGAGGTGTATACACACCAAACCATGCTGTGTCATGTGACAGGTCACTGGAAGACCTACGGATGACACCCCTGCACAACTACTACAGAGTCTTAGCTGCCTGGCAACCATGTCCACACATGGCAGACTTGTCAATACACCATGTCCCACATGACATTGATGTACCACACACACACACGAGGTGCACGGCTGATGGTGATGTCCTACAGCAGCAAGGGAAATGTATGGTATCTGTGGCCTGGTGTGGTGTCAATGTCTGTGGAAGCTGTACAGGTGACTACTGTCATGCTATGACACAGTTGTGATGTTCAACACATCTTATATGGTCGACTTACATGACACCTCCACTAGCTGTGCACAGGCTTTTAGGATGTCCAGTGTACCACATCAACTGTATAATCAGTCAACTAAGGCTATAGTTGGACCATGTGTGGACAATGTGCAACAGGATGTATACACATCACATCTACTGTGTGGCTACATGTCTCTGGCCATCCTCCATGGCCATGTGTGAACATGTGTTGGCCAAATGTTTGTGATGGCCATCTATCTCACATATCTGTGTAGTCCCATATAACATACTACCATAGATGTCAGATATGTCACCGTCCACAGGGCTATGCAGACAATGGGTTGTATGTTTGGTATGTGGGGTATATATTATGGGATAGTGTGACAATATTGCAGCCAGAACACTACATGTCTGGGACATGTCAGATGGCACATCACAATGTGTGCACCCATTGCAGGGGCATATAACACAATGATGACTCCTGTGGGCTGCCCATATCCCAGCTCACTGTGTGGTACTGTTTGCATTACACATGTGTTGTTCCAATGTATAGTACATATGCCTACATTGAACAACACCTCCACCATTGTATGCACAGCTGTCCACACATGTAGCAATGACAGATACTGTGGTTTCATGTCGGTGTTTCATTTTGTTTGTATATATTGTACATGGGTAGCCAGTGTGAATGATGGGAGATGCGACCTGTATATCGTGACTGGACCATACATCATGTGTACATGTGTTAACTGGCCACATGGCGAATAGATATATGCATTAACATGCCTGATACTGGTGACAGTCTCACCTGCAATGGACTGATGTCTGTGCGGCACACCAGAGGTACCTGTATAGGGGTGACACAGCAGTTTGAACATTATCCATGACTGTATGACAGCCACAGGCTGCACTGTGCATGTTAACACATTTGCCTGTACAATAGCATATAGTATGCACATGTGTGCATACACAGGGTAGCATACTGTAGTATGCAGCATGTGTGTAAACATACCTTGCATATGATGTTACATTACATATTGTACAGTGACACATGCAACTAAATGGGATATAATAGTCATATGTGCAGTAGTGACTTACCATACAACTTCAGGCTCATTGGTTGGGAGACACCCACCTCCACGATGGCAACTAGTATTTGTGGATGCTGTTCTGAGGGTGTCCCCAGGCTGGCCAGTAGCTCCTCGGTGTGTGTGACTGGGGGCTGGGTTTGTGGCCCACCACCTGTTCCACCTTGTTCCCTGGTGATTGCAGTGGCACGCTGTTTCGCATGTTGTATCAAGTCTGTGCAGTGTCTGCGCACCTGCTGGTAGGTGCGGTTATGGCCACCCACATCATTAACCCTCCTGCGAAGGTCCTGCCACAGGTCGTCACGCTGCTGGGCATGCTATGGCACATGGCTGAACAACACCTCATAGTTCTTATGGAGGTACGGGATGAGGACATCATCCTCCTGGTGGCTGTATGCTGGCAGGCGTGAATGAGGCATTATCTGGAAGACATAATGATGGTGACAGGTCACAGTATCACAGAGATGTACAGAGATACAGCTGCACATACATTTGTATTAAATCTAGTACATCTGCACAGTTATCTTTGCAAATCATCATGACACTGACACGACTGACATGTTTGTGTCACACATGTAACACCCATTATGCATTGGATATCATCACCATATATGTGTCACCTCATTATATTGTTCATACTCCATGTGAATGCTGTCTTGATGTGGGCATGTCTGTTTGCCTGTACTGGTGTTCTTACCTATCAGCACATGCCTGGATGTGTCCACAGTGATGCTGTTGACCTTGATGCTGTGTATATGTCACATATCAACACATACACTGCCTTAATGGACATGAGCAGTGACAATGCACACATACGCACGGAACCATTACATGCATGTGTTTTGCCATATACATCTACACTGCACTGTACAGCAGTTCAACATCCTGCCACAGATCGCCTGTGTTGCACATGTGATAGACATGGGATAATGGCTAGCCGGACGTCATTCGCAGGGATGGTTATCAACTATTGCATGTACGGGCAAGGTTTCCTAGCTGTATCTGACAGCCATTTTGCCACCGCAAGGTGCGTCAGTGCCACATTACTGATCCAGACAGTTAATAATACATCTACCATGCAGTCATCACACCATGTATGACATAGATGACATGTGCAGCTTTGATGGACAGGTTTGCATGGTATGGTGGGAGTATGTAACATGTATGGCATAGGGATCTGTCCAGCATGTGGCGATCCTTGTAATAGGATGGTGGCTGTCCATGATGTATGTCTTTCAGATCAGGATATGTACGTGTAGCATGTCCAACATCACAGTGTAGCACATGTCTTTATGCAAGGTAGCCAGCATGCTGCATAGTGGAGGTGAGGATTGTGAAGCCTGGTATCGCCCATCCACGCATGGCCAATACCCCTTAAAGGTGATATGTGATCCGATATTGGTCACCCGACTGCTGAGTATGCCTGTCCAATGATCTCCATGCTCATGAATGGCACCCTGTCATGACATGGGTGCCTCGTATGACTACCTAATAGGCCTGGTGACATCACCAACTCAGGGAGGTGAACTGCAAAGCACCATCCCTTACACAGTGTCCATAACGTTGACCGCTGCCTAGGTGGTAGTTAATGGGTACAGGGTTATTCACCTAGCAATGACAATGCTATTATAAGCTGTCAGATTGTGCACATATGTCACACACCTCACCCACAAAGCCCATTTTGTATGTTGTCCACAACACTGAGACAGCTATTGCTCCTAGGTCATGGCCATTCACATCCTTACATACACAGATGCCTCCCATTTGTCTGTGTGGTATGGGCTACAATGAGGGGGGAGTACAAAACATTAACCCTGTTTTAGCTGCCACTGGTGTGATATGCACATGTCACTCTGACACCTTTTGTAGTGTTGATTCTGTCAACAGGCCACTGATAAAACACTCCTGTGACATATGAAGGTACATCTAGTATACTCAGTGTAGCTGGAACACATTATGGGTGATGATGTCCTATGACCTGTCACAGGTATGCTATGCAGTGTGAAACCATCCGTACTGTCATCTACTTCTGTACTGCTAACATCTATGTTGATAAAGGTTCATAGACATGCAGACCATACTCAGCAGGGTAATAGTGCAGTGCCTCCAATTATGACTGTCGTCTCCACTTGTGGGTTGCAGTGGGTTGATATTATCCAACACCCTATCTGTATTGCATATTCATGCTCAGCACTTGTTCAGAACTTGTGAGCACTTCATGAGCTACTAATTACTATAGCACCCATTCCAACTCATTTCTTACAAGTACACTGTCTGTCCGTACATTTCCAGCTTGCTTACAGTACAACAGCTGTTGTACACACGTAACTCACATATCTTGTGAGACATGGTTGAATATACAGGCATGTCCAACTCTCACATACCAGTGCTATTGCCTGTCTATATGATGAATATGGCGAACATGTGGCAATAGAGCAATTGTCTCATGTACACAGTCAATGCTCACCTCCCAACATACGACACTACAGCCTGTGGGAGATGCACATATGTAGCCATGCTGGGGGTAATGCTCTCACCAACCCAGACAGTACCTGACATTCATGTGGGGACATGTAACATTTGCAACACACCCCACTCATCACATAGTCTCACAAGATCTCCACCACTACAGGCCACACATAGTATGAGTATGACATTTGCAGAGCCTCTCCATACTCTGTGTAGGCACCAGAGGCAGCCCCCATCACCAAACACAACAACAATTACTTATAGCCCAACAGACTCATGTGTGCCCATCAAATATAGCCAATAGGGTGTTATAACATACCCAACACACCAGTCATAGGTGACTCTGTAGGTGGTCACACTAATGTCCCACTCAGCAGGCTACACAAGGCGATAGTTGCTTACATCTAGCTGTCGGGTAACTGGTTCTGCAACATAACCTATGCACCCATGCCACACCTCACCAGGTACAATTTGACTGTCATTCTCCATGTTAGTGTGACTACCCTGAGATGTAACTTCCCAGACTACATGTGCAGGGACATGCAATAGCTCTCCGGTCTTGTAGCCCAGAAGGTATCGGCCAAGCCCTGGGGAGCATTCTGCATTCATCCAGACTAGATACCACTGTACAATAACTGACTGTTTCACTTCAACAGTTGCCTATGCTTCTGCTGTCATTCCACAGGCATCCGGTATCTGTCTGCTTTGAATGACATGGTCAACAAAACATGATGCTTTGGCAGAGATGACCTGCACCTGTCAGCCTTGGGAGTACAGATAACATGTAAGGCTATTGCTGCTCCTATACTGCCTGCCTTGCACAGTTTCCAATAACATTCACCACCAGAACGGGAACAGGCAAGCAAAACATGGGGTCATGTGACTCAATGCTTGACATCATCTTTGACGCACGCAAGCACGGCACTCCTTATAGTGGACCACTTCAATATCTCTGCAGTGACTGGGACTTGCCTCTAGGCTCCGCAGGGCACACCTGCACTGACAGGTTATACGCAGACCACACCTTTCAGTCATGTAACCTGGACCGAAACACCCACGGCTGAGGTGTGTCCATATTTCACTATGTTGTACACACCTCCTGGCTGGTTACTTAGCACAATGCATCGGAGATGATCCACGTGCAACTAACTGTAGCCAGAACTGCAATACACATTGTAACATGCTACGGAGTCAACAACATACTCCACGGTTACTGCCACTCATTTCTTGGTGCACTGGACAGTAGGGTTCAGACAGGTACTACTGATGTGCGACTGACACTACCCCACACTTAACTAGGATAGCTACTCATGTACCGACACATTAGGCCAGTGCTGTCCAGGATTTATAACCTCCACTCGGCTGGATCAACCCATACACACCACCACCAAGACCAACAATATCCTAGACATGGACATTACCAACATGTCACTGGTGTTCCACACCTGTGGTTATCCCCTCGTTGGTAGTTTCTGAACATATGCTAATCACCCTTGTTATCCACATCCCAACACCACACCCTTCATGGCATACACAGTACAAGATTAGTACAACGCCTACTACAGATGTCTTATGACAGCAGTAGTAAACATCATGACACCCGTGCAGATGGACAATACACATACAAATGCTGAAACATACCCCAGTGCACTTCATTAGCACTTACACGACTGCATGGATCATGCTATTCCAAACAGAGCCATGATGGTACCAACTAGATAATGGACGCCACTCTGGGGGTTCAGTTCCATGGACATAATGTACAACAAAAGATGGAGGCTGTTGCAAAGTGGAGTACAATCCCATGGGTGGGGTAGCTCACTGGTCAGCCTCAGTAGGGCTCCGGGATCCCTTATCACATCCTCCAAACCTAGCTACGTAAACATTACTACAACACATTCCAGGGTGTATCACAAAGCATTATGGAGGTATGTCAGTAGTCAATGGCAATACCCACATCTGCTCTGACATACAACGCTTACTCAGGAACATTACAGAACCGGGTGATGTTGGCAACATCCTGGTGGTTGGGTTCAATGCTAACTTTACACCCTCTCACTCCCTATCCCATAATGCAAAGCATACTTGCACAGCAGGACCACCTTAGGCATGTTATTGTCATTATATGCCCATACACATGCCTACTCTGACAGTATATCAACATATACTATCCCCTGCTATGGCACGTACTTGTTGGACATACCCTACCACTGATAGCAGGTGGTGTGGAATTGTTCTGTTTAAAGCCCTCATGTAGCATCCCTTGTGGTGTCTGTGATGTTTACCTTGTGGCCCACAGCAGGACACACAATTTCTACAAGCATTACTATGCTCAGCAAGACATCACTACATAATACCTTTTCCCACTTTATGCATTGCAGACACTTTTAATTAATAAAAAAACAGGCTATACATACACTACCATACTGAGTGTTCTACATACCTTGTTAGCGTTCCGAACTTTCGTAAATATCTCTCTTACACCTTTACTGTTTAAACGGTTCTATGGTATGAGCATACAGTTTGAATGTCTGGCAAGTCATCCTTATATACGTCGATACCTGTAACATGTGGTTTCCTGCCGCCAATTGGTGTTCCTGAGTAAATTATTACATCAGCTGTGTAGCTATTCCATTCGCAAATTACGTGGCAACAGTGGGGTATAATTGAATTCTCCACTTGGGCATTGCCCTTTTGCCCTACCTTCGGGGAGACGGCCTGTATGTGTTTTGTTGTGTGGAATTGCAACTGCTATTTGTAGAGACGCGGATATTTTGGATTCATGTCCCCCGAGGATTGTGTGTGACGGCTAGAGTATGTGGTTCTACATATGAGTGTACCTGTCATCTCAACCATCTGATAAGGGACTATTGCAAACAAAACCCGTAACATTGCCTTCTGTTCCATTATACAACAGCTACGATTTCACATGCCGCCTTTACAAATGTGTCTCTCACAAGGTATGTTAACGTTTCTGCAGATGTAATTGACTGAGTGGATGTTTGTGATGTTATTACAGTCTGTATTGCTATTGTTTCAGTGTGGGAGATGTAGGTGGGTGTACATAGCATATACAGGTTTGTGGGGACTGCATTTCTACTTATTCCATATATGTATGTGGGCTCCTTCCCTAATTGAAGACCTATCAGTTAGTAGACTGAAACTATGGTTGTTACAGGCTTATACATTGGGCCGTTGTTAATTGGTTTCTATACAGTATGCAGGTGAGGTTGATATTTCCATACCTCCGGAAATACAGCGATATGTAAAGGAATGTTACTAAATGACAGCTGTCCCATGTATTTCTGTCACAGATATTTGCACTCATTGCAGTTGTATTGGTGACTGAACCTCTTTGGCATGGGTTGCCACCTTTTCAAATGGCCATAGTGGGACATTTGCAGGACACACATCAGTGTTTACAGGCCGACACATACCCACGGTCAGTACACAGGATAGCACATATTTTTATCCTGAATACATACTTATTCTTGTAGCACTTTAGCTACTTATCATGTTTCCTGTAACATTTACGTTTTTTAGATACAGGCATAACTATTTAATGCAACTATTACATAATATATGGGACATAATTATGTCCTACAATCTCGGACATTTGCCCTTTTTAATATTTTTGTCAGGACACAACTGCCCAGGGAGGGGCTGTCCCTCTTAAAGTGGGACAGGTGGTAACCGTATGCCTACAGCTAGCTATAACCACACCTACCGTAATGATCTACCTCCGAGTTAGAACTAACAGACACATGATACAAACACACACACACACACACACACACACACACACACATTACAGTCCCACGGAAATGCACACGGGACCCTCTACACACATATACACAGACTACGGCAATCACAAACACAGTTGAACACAGTACCTACATGGACCGCAACAACACCGGCAGCGATAACTAAATGTCCCTTAATATCGTGATAATATTACACACGGTTCTAGTGTTCCTGTACTGTGCTCTTTCGGTCTTTCAGCCTCGTGATTATGTGTGTCGGTATGTGACACATTCCATAGTTGGCAGTATCCTATTTATTTGTACCTCCATGGTTGTGTACATGTCATTGACCTATCTACATATTTGCAGATATAGGTGAATCCGTATATATCAACATATATCTCTCTTTCACCCTTTCTATCTCTATTATGTGTATATATATATATATATATATATATATATATATATACATATATATATATATATATATATATATATATATATATATATATATATATATATATGACAGAGAGAGAGTGACAGGCAGAATACACCTTTCATTGTGTACATGTCGGTGTATACTGTTACCTGGACTCCGCACGTTTGTGTTTGAACCTGTCACATTACACACCTGCTGTTGGTACATCTTGGGTAGCTTAGTGTTAGGTGATTGTGTACATGATTGCGTGTTCTACTCCTGGCAGTGGTCATTTTACCCTTCAGAGCAGGCACTATTAGTACAGGGGTGAATAATGCTGGTTTCACCTGTTCAGGACATCATTGACTGTGATCTGCGCGATATTCAGAGAAGCTTAGCCCAGTTTCGCGTATATCCGTATAGTCATATTTAAATGACGCTTACCAGCACTGGGCAACGCATATTCCCACTAACATGTGCTAAACATGATCTGATGACCTGCATCCAACATGCATTATTCGTGCCTTCGGGATTACGTTACATCCCTTGCAGGACGTGGGACCGGGAACATGCACGACAGTCACTGCATTTACCACTTGGGCATCTGGGATTTGTACACATGTTATGGCGTTTTGTATGTGGACTATACTACGGCTGTTACTCCATACTACAATCAAATGGGTAACTCAGTTAGTTTACATATGGATGAGACCTATTAATGGTATGTCCAAGTGATGTTTAATGGATGTGCTCCAGCATTGGGTATGTATGTCACAGTGAGCCACACACTATAATGTGCTACACCTTCATGCAACTGTAGGTGGAGCATGCTGGGGTGACAGATACCTGTCATGGGTGCACCCCATGCTTCGCCACTACATCCATGATTACATTATATGGAGCCCCTCATTAACGCACCAGGGAATCCATGCAGAGTGTGTAGGGAACAGTGATTACACACATGGATCCCACAATTGGCTCTGCTCTACTGAGCGACAGTTGGTTACTTGATGTGGCGATGACAGCAGACACTGTTTGCCTTGATTAATGAATGGCCTCTGACAATCGGGCGTGTACCTACCGATGTACCTAGGAACCTATACACACAGTACCAACATATGCTGATAGGTGCGTGTACTGTTCAGGTGTTGACATTCCTTGTTCCAGTAGCTGTTGTGTGCACAATGGTTGAGGGCTGCCTATGTAGGATTCACACAGTAGGCCACCTATACATTACAATTTACAGGTAGACGTGTGTGTGTGCCATCCATTTTACTGTGTGTGCAGGTGGAGAGGTGTATCAGTCCGTAGGGGCCCACACTGTCAGAGTATGTGCTATACGTTCCCTCTTTGCCAAGGCATAGGCATATTGGGCATGCCTCTGTCTGCCTACTGGGGCTGGCACAGGGTGTTCGTGGTCTGAATCCCTCTATGCCTGTGATGGCCTTGGCAATTGCAGTAGGCTGTGAGGGCCTTCACCATTTTGTCCCTGCTACAGCTGTTTCCGCAGGATCATATTGTGTAGCATGGCACATACTATGAGGATGTGGGCACACATGCCTGGAGAGTACTGCAAGGCTTCACCAGATATGTCCAAGCAATGGAACCATGATTTCAGCATCCCAAACACACGCTCTGTGATGATTCTGGTTTGTGCGTGTGCCTCATTATGGCGTTCTTGCATGGGTGTGTGTGCATTTCTGATGGGAGTCATCATCCATGGCTCCAGTGCATAGCCAGCATCCCCCACAAGGTGGCCATGTGGGATGTCCCCCCCTGACAAATACCTGATACAACTGCGAGGCATGCCAGATGTGGGAGTCATGGTAGCTTCCAGGGCTGCCAGCACACACATCCATGATAATGTCCTGGGCATTGCACATGACCTGGCAGTTGATGGAGTGGTATCCCTTGCAGTTTATGTAGCACCTACCATGCTCACCGGGTGGTGACTTGATATGTATGTGTGTGCAGTCTATCGCACCCAGTACCTCTGGATAGTGTGCCACATGGTGGAAGAGACGCATATTGCTGGCCAACTCCTCCTGAGTTCGGGAGAAGTATATATGCTCATTGGCATGTGGTAACATGACATCCAGTAACTGGTGTAGTACACTGAATGCTGATGCCTGTGAGATCCCCATTATATCTCCAGATGGCCTTTGAAAGGTACCTGTGGCTAGTATTCGCAAGCTTACACATACCTTCGTGTCCACTGGGTTGGGTTCCCCTCTGTTGTTTCTGGATCTCAGGCGTGGCCGGCACAGCTCAACTATTTGCTGTAAGATATCCCTGTCCACTCTGTAATGCTCTACTATCTCCAGATCATCTAGTCCCTGGTAGGTTACCCTTGGTTTGAACACTCTTCTCCTCCTCCGGGTCCTGCGGTGGTTGTCAGCATCATCCTCCACAACACCGTCAGTCTCTAACACATGGTGATGAATCACAGCTATGGTAGCTCCCAACATGTACATTGTAAAAGTTCCCCATATGTTTACACCTATGGTGCAGTGTTTGGGAATACACAGGTGTGTGTGGGGTGCTTTCACACTTTATACTATTGTGCTGTGAACACCGATGATGTCATAGGGTGTGTATGTACGATCATAGCTACAGGGTATCTTATGTGTTTTACGACAGGAACTACTATTGTGGTGCCTTTGGTGTTGAATTACATTTGGCTGCCGTGGATTACCTCTTGCCCTTCCCTTTACATTTCTTAACGTTTTACCTCCCATTTTCTGGCATGCATCCAGCAGCCTGCTTTCATTTGTGCTTTCCTACACCTGGCTTATCTTGCGTAATGTGTTCTATGGCCGGTCTACTGCAGGTTTGCTTTGCTCTGCTATGACAGTTCTCTTTTCTTTGCAATCCGACACCTCCCCTATCCTGTTTTGCAGGTTTCTGCGAGCAGACTTGTCAGCTGCCGTTGATTGCCCGCTGTGAGTTAATAGGTGTTAATTGCTCAGTTGTACTCCAGTTACCCTACTGTGGCATTTCTTTATTTTCTTCCCCTGACCTTCCTGTTTGAGCTATGGTGCGCGGCGCTTGTGTCCACTTACCGGGTTTCGGGCACGTTTTCCTCCCCATACACATGTGCTTTCAGGCACCATATGTGCTCTCAGCTAAACGATGCTATACCTACCTGCCCACCCCTGTCCTGCGGCTTTGCTTAGCAATGGCCAGGCCAGATTTGCATTGCTCCAATGTGCTTACAGCTACGGTGGCACACCCCACTGCTGATGTTATGTATACCTCTAAGCCACTCCTCAGTGTTGTAGCGCTGCGCCGTATGGTACATTCTTAGTCCGGCGGGATGTTTGCAATTCACTATTACCTGCCTCATTTGCATGGCATTAACTACTAATTCCTAGTTACCGTGCTGAACACTGTCACAGACCCTTAGCAACCCTTGCAGCTTGGTTGTGGTGTATCATGCATACCATTGAGTATTATGGTGAAATCATGATTTGTATTACATTGCGATTTTATGACATTTGTATATATTTTCTTTGTGTTCCCGTTTGCGCACACATGTCCTGCAGTTGTACTTTGTGTTACTGTGGACATGACATTAAATGTTGTTTTTAGGTGTTGTGCATCTTTTCTTATGCTATTGGCTGTATATTTAGCCATTGGCATATGTTAACTTTGTAATACATGAGTCTGGTCTGCTTTCATAGCTCTGATGTTCTGTTTGGAAAAATGTAAACCGTGTTTTTTGGTTTACATTTCTGTGGGCTTACGCTACCCCTGCACCACTTCATGAATCGCTATGTACCTTCATTTGCATGGTACAGCACTGCACATGGGGTGATTAGCATACCTAAGCTGAGGGCTGCGCAGATCTGGCGTACGCCAGTAGTGCACGTGGAATTGGATCGTACCTGAATCGCTCGGCAGCCATGTTTGGCGTTATACCACCTACGCTACGGGTGCGCCTGGCGCAAGCTTCATGAATCCCGGGGCCTGTTTTCCCTTCACCACCAGTTGTTTGTGTTTTCAATCTCCAGTTTCTTCTTGTAACAAAAATATTGTTGCAGAGGTAAACCCTGAAAACTGGCTATTCCGCCAACTGAGAACACCTTCAGTGTTTTCCTTTTACCAGCAGTTGTTTGGATTTCCAATCTATCAGTTTCTTCTTCCTGTAATACTCCATGTTATACCATCTAGCGTCTTCTCATTCCTTTGGCTCAGCCTGGTTCATCAAATTTATCAGCACTCATGTCTTCAGTCCTCCATTTTCAGTTCTGTAACAGTTATTCCATCTCCTTCCTTCAGCAAGTTTTCCCTTGCCCTATGTCCAGCACTGCTGCACTCTTCTCTACCACAGGATTCCCAGACCTGCAGTAGCAGCCCTCCAGTGCCACCTAGTAGCTCCACAGAGTGCTTCTTCTGCTTCTCTAAAGACTTAGGAAAGTTCCCTGGTGTCCTAGCCAAATTTCCCATAGTCAGTATGAATAGCACGTTAAAGTTCCCTTGAAAAAAAGCATTTGTCTAGAGGAACTAATCTTGTGAACAAAGTGTAAATCAAATAAAAAGTAAATAAATATTGTTAGAGAAACTTGGTGCTTCTCATTCAGTTTCTAATACTTTGATATAGCTTACCTTAATTGTTTTATTAACTGTTGCTCACATAACTACTGTAGTTGAATCTTTCTGCTATATAAGTACTTTCTCAGGACTTTTATAGAAATACTCAACAACTTGGGATCCGATAAGGGAAAACCTTTGTTTTATCTCTTGCTTATGCAAACTCCTTTACAGCTAGAAAATAGTCAGTGCAAGCTTCTTTTCCACAAACATGAGATGATATCCTCTGTAAAGATCCTTCACTGCCATACATCAAATAAATCATACTTAATTATACAATGTCACAATTCCAGCATTTAAGCCCAAAAGGGATTTCATTATTAACTGTTCTGTCTCTTGCAGGAGATAGTAATGCATTACAGATTGAGGTTAACACCAGACATGCGGCATACAACTCCTGCAATTATTCCCCTATACATTCTAAAAAAAGCATAAACCTGTGATCATTTTTCCATTAATGAGAAGTACACCCAAGAGAGTACCCTCATACAACCTTATACTTCTCTGCAAATTTAATATTATTTGGCTCATATTCTCAACAATCCTGCATTTTGTTGAATTATTAGCTATAAAGTACTTGTGTGAATTGTTCTTTTTAATAATCAGTCTGACTACTGAATGTGATTTCTGACAGCAGAAAGGTGTTGCTTTATTTTCTTCAAAAAATGTTGGCACTTTCCTCAGTTTATAGATTCTGTAAAGAGTAAATATCTACCTGGACTATTGTAATTCCTGTCCAGAAAACATGGCGTACAGAATGTCGTCATCACCTGGTTTAACTTTAAATACTCCAAACATAAAGAGGTTTGTGGAACATGTTTTAAAATCATTTATTTACTGAAGTTTGCTACACATGGAAAATGTATTAAAACAGAGAAAGAAAATAACAATAATCTTTGGTCCCACAAATCCCCATGCTAGACTGCACAAAAAGTGGTTCACAATTAAATAAACATTGAATTAAGTTAAGTATGTCTCAAATCATTGAGCATACAGTAAATCAGAGGAACCTTTTCAAGTTCTGTATGATTAAGGGTGGACCCTTGGTTTACTTCTTGGCATTGTCCCCTAAGGCCACTAATTCTTCAGAAAATGGTTATGTTGTATCAAACTATGTTAGTCAATTATTCCACATTTTTTAAGTGAGATTGGAAAGTCATTAAATATTTCACCTTATGTTCTCAGTAGCGACTTTGTTACATAAAGAAAAACGTGTTTTTCCTTACTATGTGGTATGACAGGTCAGTAAAAATTGAAATAGTTGCACCATCTACCTGAGTCTGCCTCCTCTTCAAATACATATGAAGAAAGTTTGTTTCTTCATATGTATTTGAAGAGGAGGCAGATTCAGGTACATATGAAGAAAGTTTGTTTTTGTTTTATACATTGAAATATGACAATTATGGCATGTGACCTTTTCATCTCCTGCCATTTCCTTATTTTTCTATGACATCTTTCAATCTGAACATGTGTTAAGGCTTCCTCAATGCTAATTTCCATTACGGAGATAACTTTTTATGAACTGCATGCATAGTTCCAGGTGTTGCATCCCACCTGTAAGCTACAGTGCACCAAAACAATCTTGTATTAAACTACCTTTCAGACAGCTCATACTTTGCCAGTTGATGTTCATTCTGATTGCAATTAATTTGTTAATTTGTTAAGTAACAGCTTTTCATGGTACTGCC
Organism: Protopterus annectens; assembly: GCF_019279795.1. NCBI lineage: Eukaryota > Metazoa > Chordata > Ceratodontiformes > Protopteridae > Protopterus > Protopterus annectens. The sequence continues at coordinate 1,187,562,933 of NC_056743.1, read as the reverse complement.
ACAATAAGTAACCTCATTAACCTTATGTGACTTGTGAAACACATGACATGCACCTTTTAAACACAATTGCTGTGTCCTCCATTATCTGCAACAGCCTGTAAGCTTTCTATCTTTATGGCCAACAATTGTAGTTCTTATAGTTTATCAGTTAGCATCTGTAGTTTCTGAAGGAATGTAACTTATGCTTCCATAGTTTTAAACTGCTGAGTAAAGGTCAGGGACCATTAAAACACAGGTTTGAAATTTACTGAATATATACTGTCACCTGACCATGAATTCAAAGCATTTTAACTGATTGCAATGTATTACTTTACCTTAAAATTAAAGGCAATTTATTCCTTGATCTAACAATGATGTGACTTAAAAAATATGATAATTTTTCAATTCGAAATGAGCAAATGGAAACACATGAAGTCTTACATTATTTAACAGTTCAATATTTAATAAAAGTCTCAGTTCTTCATCAAAAAGGCAAGATAAGTGTTGCAAAGTCTTCTCCATAACCAATGGTAACTAATGGAAACATAGATAAACCCAGATATTTATCGATGTCCACATTAAGCGTACACTAAGTGTACACCGTTCTGAGTAAATAGACACCACAAGCATAACTTTCACCTTCTTCCTCCTAATTTTAGTTTTCCTACTAATTTTCCTTACAACGTTAAATATCAAGGGGGATTTATAAAGGTTACCCCAAAGTGTAGACTACACGTGCACTTAATGTAAACTTTCTGAGTTACTAGAAAGCACAAAAAATGTGGTGGGGATGTTCTTGAACACAGATCGTGTACACTTAGTGTATGCTTAGTGTAGGCATTAATGAATATGGCCCTCATCTAAACATTCCTGATGATCAAGAATTTGACAGCAAGTAATTCTTCTTTTAAATCTTATTTGGATGCTCTCAAGTACTGAAAGATCACCCTTTGAACAAAGACAGAACAAAGAATTGTATTCCATCTATGGCCGAACATAAATATTATACAGTTTTATAAGAACAACATGAGAAGTCATAAAAATGTATAGAATTAATCCCATTGTATGCATCACTTTAGCTTTAATTATGCAGGTGTTTTTCTGAAATTATCCATTAAAGCTGACATTTACACCAAAATGCTTATATTCTGTGACCATGGAGGCTTTAGTACTGTGGTTACTTCAGGTACTCAGTTTTCTTTAAAGTGAATTGTGCCTTTCCAAGTCCTCTGTTAGGAAAAATAATCCTCAGAGGTTTTTGCTCCTCCTGTCCCTTAGTAGTACATATCTTTCTTAGTACTTTGTCTGCCCCAAAGGACCATAGAACCATAGCAGACTTGGCTTCCACTCATTCTGCTTAAGTCTGCAGCTTCCTCTACAGTCATCTTAAACCAAAGCCTGATTCTGTTTTTTTTCTGTGTGTGTGTGTGTGTGTGTGTGTGTGTGTGTGTGTGTGTGTGTGTGTGTGTGTGTGTGTGTATGTGTGTGTGTGTGTACGTGTAAGTGTGTATGTGCTTGCAACACTACTGTGTGTTTTGTGATCTTCAGTCTTTATTTTTTCCTGATTTAATTTTTGTAAGAACTGTTGCTTCCTGTAACATAAGCTTTGCATTTTATGAGTGACCTACTACTGAGAAACCTGTGCTTCTGCATCACTTACTGAGGATCCAGATGCTGTTGGCTTGTAGCATCTCTTACAGGAGCTCTACCTGACTGTAATTTGCACAATGATAGCACAAATGCTTTTAGGTATGGTGAGTTTGGAACAGGGCTTGAACTGTCTGAGGATTTATTTACACTCATCTCTCCTTCATGTCTTAAAGAAAAGGTTCAGTCTGATCAAACGGAAGTTAATTTATGTACCTGAATTCAAGTTACGAGGGCCTTGCAGGAGATAAATACCTCTAAGGACTTTCAGAAGCTTATTTTTTCCAGCCAAAGGCGAAGGTTCATGAAATCTTGCCACAGATCTTTTTGGACTTAATAAATGACTTGTCAGGTTTCATAAGGATATTGTTAACATGCAATGTTAGCTGAGCTTGAGACAATCAAGGATTAAATTATTGTTAAAGAACAACAAAGGATTAGACCTAGCATGTACCATTGTGGTTGTCCTGTTTTCTAACATTTAATAATATTGGCCATGAAGTTACCTTGAATGTATATTCTGAATGATAATTTTGAAACCACTTAAGTTATCGTTCACTCAAACTCTTTTAGTTTAAATAATCCTTGCTAGTGCTCAAGCAGTTCAAATGTCCTTTTCATGTCAATTAATACGATGCCTTTTAAGGCCCCTTTAAGATGTTGGTTAATATGGTACTGTTTATATTGCATTTGGCTATGAATATATTATATTTATTTCTAAATCAGTGGTTGTACTGTGAATCTAGGTTATATTTACTAACATGTTCTTTCAGTCACTGTTTTGGATCTTTTCATCATAACTACTTTTCATCATAACCAGGTCTCAGTAATAGCCGCTTTATTTATTCATACTGTATACATTCAAAGGGTAAGTTTTACATTTTTATTTGTGATTACCCTTATGGTGGAATGTTAGGACTGAGAGAGCATGTGGGTCCTGAGTTCTGTTGGGTATCACCTGCCTTAACTAATTTTAAATCATATATGCCAAAGCTAAAACAATTCTTTAAGTATTTAATGGGAGTCTAGTTTAACAACAATTATATCCTGAATCTCAGTTCTGTTTGGATGTACCATATTCTCATTTCTGTCCTGTAATGCTACCGTACTAGAGACGCAATGTGCATAAAAGTCCACCTGTTCTCTAATATGTTAGGGGGCCCTGTGCAGGTTAAGATAATTAGTACATCTATTGTAATCTATTGTAGCTGTTCTGCTAGGAAGTGCAGCTGTCCCAGCAAAGTCATTGCTGCTGTTCTACAGACTAATATCTTGATAAGGAGGAATGAGTATAGATTTTAACAACAACACCTGAGATGAATATTTCTCCTTGTGAGCTTTACAGAGTGATTACACAAGATATCATCTAATAACAGATCTAAACTGAACATTTATTGCTTTCATATTTTTCTAGGCTCTATATTTGTTTCTATTAAGTGATGACCTAAATGAATTAAAAAAAATGCTTAATGTATAGCTAAAGTTTTGAATCTGTGCATTTTTAAGACTAATTATTGTGTTTGAAAATGAGGATTATGTATGCATTTAAAAGTATTATGCTGCCGGGTTGGCACAAGGAGGGGGTGTTAGAGGTATATGACCAATACATACTGGTTTTTGGCTATTTTCATCAGATATCTATTATATGCAACTATCATCAAGCAAAAAATGGAAATAAAGTGCTTTGTGTGTCAGGTATTATTCTTATAACAGTAAAAAAGTAAGCCCTGGTGTCCAGGTCCAACTGAAGTAAAATATTTATTGTTAAATATGTGCATTACGCTTAACAGGGAGGTTTTAGGAAATGAATAGTATGCTCTCTCCTGTAGAGCCCTACCCACCATTAATATGAAACTCATATTTTTTTTTTATTTTAAAGTATGGTCTAATTAGATTGGCAAGGAGTTAATATAGAAAGGGAAATTATGTTGCAATATATAAGTATTCAGAAACCTTTAGAAGCCTTTTCGCCTGAGTGGTAAAACTTACTTGTCTAAGTCATTGTCTGTGAAACCTTCATATGTGCTTTTGCATGGGGGGGGGGGGTAGGCTGCCTAATCTGTTTGGTGCCCTGGCAAGAACATTAACTAATTTATCATTTTATAGTCCACAAAGTTATTGCCTCTAAAACCTTCATGATGTTTTTGTTGGAACCTGCACTAATTTGCTGTCAATGTCTCTGAAATCTGCACTTGCACCTTTGCTTGGGAGGCTGCTTAGTGAGCCTTTCAGAACATGAACTTTCGGCTTTTCCCAGTTAGGGGACTCCAAAGCGGAACTCCGGTCCGCTAATGATTGGCAGAAGATTTTTATGTGCTGAGTTGCCGGCCCTGATGCACAACGTTCAACAAAGGTATGCCCCTTCATGCATGTCTCCACATAGCAGACACTTTAGCTGAGAATCTTGCTGTGAGGCGACAACGCTACCGCAGCACCACCGCCGCAGTTCCCTAATTTATTATTTCCAAACTCTGTGCAGTCACTGAAGCTGAAACTTTCATGTATACAGTTGCTTGGGGAGGGAGTCTTTGATTTGTTTGCATCATAGATGAGAATCTGAATGAATTTATTATTTTAAAGCACTTTGGAATCACTGCATCTAAAACCTACATATATGTGCCTTTGGTTTAGAAGCTGATTTCTGTGTTTGTGGTACAGGTCTGAACATGAAATAATTTATTATTTCAAGCTCTGTGCAGTCAATGCCTCTAAAAATCTGTTTGTGTTTTTGCTTTAGATGGAGGGTCTGTTTGCTGTGCTGTTGCATACGTCCGAACATGAAGACTGTATTTATAGCTTTGTTCAGCACTGTTTCTGAAACCCCTATGTGTGCCTTGCCTGGGAGAGGATGTTTACTATGTTTGCAGCATCTTGGAGAAGCATCATTATAGTACATGTCTGGGATAAGAAATAAGCATTACTCTTCATGCAGTGGTGCTCTGAAAATCTAGGCTCCCTCTAGCACAAGTATGAAACCTAGTACTGTGAGTCCAGCAACTTTGAAAATTGAACTACAATTTCAACACATATTCACAAATGTTGAGACCTGCTGTTACACCTGCATTTTGCCACACCCTGCTTGCTTTGATATGAGTAGCACAACTGCCATAATACTACGACTTGTGTATATTTTAAGTCCACGGTTCCTGTCACTTGGAGTAGGGGAGACACTTTGACATCCTGCAATGGTGGAATTAATACATATCCCTCTAATCATGTTTAAAAGTCTTTCTGGTCATTGGATCACAGTTATGGTCCTCAGGCTTTGAAGAGGCACTAACACTGGTTACAACTCACCTTTTTCTTTGAAAGCATCATTTCAGTGGGACATGCTATGGCTTGAAATGGTTAACAGGTAGGAGAGCGCTCCATCCTAAGAAGACTAAGTGTATGGCCTTTTATTACCTTATGACTGCTTTGTATCAGTCACATGTCTATACATTAGGAAGTGCTTACACTGGTTAGGCACCAGCTAATAAAAAATGGGGTATTACTCTATAGTACAAAATGTACTTTTCCTTACATAATTAGTTAAATATAGCCAAAATAATCCAAACCATAAAGCCAGACTAAATCACGCCATATATCAGCTCCATTCTTATATGCACAGAGAGAATTTTAATCTTATAAGTAAACAGAGAGGTGTGATCAGCAGTACAGCAGCCTTTACCACTGCTTAAAAAATATCCAACGATGTTTCTGTCTGCAATGTTGTACTTATAGAAAACAGAAGACTTTTGTCTTAGCTTTCATCAGTTCCTCATTTTCAGCCACACTCAGTTGATTATAGTGCAGGGAAGCTTGTGTTGTTAGTGTTGATGTCTATTCATGCTTATGTGTTAGGCTGATAAAGGTGACACAACAAAAGGTCAGGACTGATATACTCAGTGAAAGCTATTGTGGATGGCAATGGCAAAGCTCTCATCTCCATGTAGAGAGCTCTGCCTCTTCACTTCCTAACTGAATTAATTGACTCTAAGGTCTCCAAACATCAGAGAAAGCTATAAAACCTTTACAGAGCTTCCCATTAGGCCTCTCAATTTCAGCCAAATAGTCTTTGTTGGATCTGTCCTTGACAGACTCTGACACTAACTGCTGCTGGCACTGCCCCTATCCCCTGGGACAAATCAAGGCCTTACATTTTTTAAAACCGTAAGCAGCACTAGATCCAAGAAAAACCTAAAGTATTACCACTTTACAATGCTCCTATCCCTATGGATGAATACACAGCACTCAGTTACTGGTTTTCCACTTATCCTTCAATACTGAAAACATAGCATTATGGGTCAGACTGAGGTGCTGCCCAATACTGTATCGGTCCCTCCAGTCAGATGATTAAGTAGGATTATTCAAACTCCAGTGTTATCATTCATTCACCATTCATCTGAGCAAAATCTATCACAATGGAGCCAAAGCTGCAGTCTTTTAGCTGCAGAGTGCATCAGTCACTGTGAATACAGAGGTTTAATGTTCCACTGTTGTCAATGCCTCACCTGTGAGCAACTCTTACCTGCCACAAGAAACCAAGTTCTGTGCAGGTACAGTCCTCAGGTGCTCAGTCTTCTTATAAAATCCAACAACCAACAATACAACACAGTACTCCTTCTTCCTGGAAATAATTTATTGATGTTCACAATTCACTTACAGGTTTTGGCTGCATAAGCCTTCATCAGTGTAAAGAACCATTTTTATATCACACCATTAAATACTTTCTACTTACACCCCATTGGTCAATCACAAACAATCATTTAACCCTGGTGGAAACAAGCCCCCTAACCTAATAATCCACCTTTTTTCTTTTTGATCCAGTAGTTTATGCCATCCCCCTTTGTTATTTCTTTTATACCCAATTTTATCAATAACTGTAAAATATAAATTAGCAGTGCTATGTTGCAGACTGTGTTTATATAGGTTCATAGGTTCATAGGTTCATACTAGGCTATCTGCCCTAGGGCATTTATAAGCCTAGCCAGAGTGTGTTTGGCTTTTGCCACCCATTTTAAATTAATTTTGCTATGCCCTTTTTTGAGGTTAGTATACTGTGCCTCTGTCTAACAGTAACACAGAAGTGATACCCGGGGTAAACCTACTATCTCCCGTCCACTCATCAAGATTCCTCTTGAAGAGAGTCAATGAGGGACTCTGCCTAACCTGGGCTGGGATATAAAGCATTAGTAGTTGTTTTTGCATCTGATATCACTCATATGTTCTGTAATCCTAAACCTCAGCGGTTGAGAGAAGTCTGACCTGGTTTAGGAAAACAGAACATATAAACCATATAACAATGGTTCTTTACTCTGGTGAAGGCTTATGCAGCTGAAACCGGTATGTGAATTGTGAACTTCAATAAATTATTTCCAGGAAGGAGTGCTGTCTTGTATTGTTGGTTGTTCAACTCTTACCTGTGACAGTTCCAAGAAAACTGGATTACATTCTGTCTCCTGAAAAGAGGGGCCCAATCCCTAGTGCTGTCAGTCCCTTACCTTTCACCAGCAGTAAGTCATCACAGAGTTGTGAATACTGCACTGTACCTTACCTCTGTAAGTCTTCAAATGTCCCTAAAGAGAGAGAGAAAGAGAGCTTTTGTCTGTGGTGCTATTCACATGCATTTAGCAATAGTAAAATTATACCACTGAGAAGTATACATTACTCCAGCCTGTTCGTATGTTAAGCCCAGCTAATAAACAGAACTCCAATCAACAGAGTTACCTTATCCTTCTTTCATCTAATGCTCATATTCTTTGCATGTGACAAAGAAAATACATTTAGTAAAAATAATCTGAAGGACTGCTTAGGGGGTGGACCTTTTTGTTTACAGTAAAAGTTAGATAAGAACATTTTCCTGTGAGTAAGAGGCATCCTTCCCTTGGTTTCCATTAATTAGGAAGTCTGCCTCATGCCAGGACTCCTGCTGAGCTAAACAGGAAGAGCCCTTATTGTCTTAATGATCATTATACCTCAAAGCTCTGAAAGTGACTGGCGCTATGCTATATTTATCACACTTGACAAAGGCACAGGCCAAGACTATTTATTTAACTTATCGCACACTTTTATGTTTTGCAGTAATAACCCATTTGATAGCTCTTTGAGGGTGGGTACATCACTTTCAGGACCTGAATTTGCAATTTTTTTTTTCTGTCTTTCATATCTTGATGCTGGGCTCCAGTTCTCTTACTTTTTGCATGGGCAGTTGTTTGTAGCCATAGTTAGGGCACTCTTTAGAAGGAATCCTTTAGGCTTCTTTGATCCTCCTTTCTGGATGGTTCTCCTTGCACCACTAGCTTAGATGTTTCCAACAGCCAGCAGAAGGGTGGCTAAAATGGATACCCACCTATGCATTTTATGATACTTTTCAGTGAATCGTGACTAGATGAAGCATTTAATGAATGGACACCCAGCAGTGACTTCTATAACTTGTCATGAGATTTTGCAATCTTGAAGTTAGTAATATTGTATTTTGTTTGCAGAGGATTGGGGCCCCTGGAAAGGGGACTGGGGGTTCTGCTGCCATCTATTTTTTTTGTTAGGTGTACAATCATTTAACTCGACTCAGTCAGTCATGACTCACAAAAAATTGTCTTGATCAAATGACTCCTGGCAGCCAAAATGATATTTTGCATAATTCATTCTGTCACTTCAAAGACATCTAAATAATTATATTATATTATAGCAATCAATGCATTGCTTTTTCTATATGCATTTATGAGTGAAAATCAGACATGAAACCTGGCATGTTTTACCTACTTTCAAATATTTTCTTAATTGACCCCCAACTATGCGTCTACAAGGACCCATCCTATACTTATTCTGCCTATTTATTCCACTGGAGGCTAAAAGCTAACCATCAAGTCCTTACGTTGCCACACTACAGGCTAAGGTTTTATGGGATGCTACAACCACATTGTCCCTCCACTCACACTTGATATATGGGGTATCAAAGTAGTCTTGTATCTTTCTATATCCTTACACACTTCATGTAACCCCTCTCCATATAAGCTGTCTTATCCACCTTAAGTCAGACAAATGCAGATTATGTTAGACTTCACACTCCATCCACAAGAAAAAGCTGAGCTGGCCATTGGTCACTCACTTGTACACTCAGCCTTTCTCTGTCATCACACATGGTCCTCCAGTGCTCAAGTCAGTGGTGGCAAGGATGGACAAACAATCTCTTTAACAGTCATTAAGTTCTGCATTTTTTCAATCTAATGCCCTGTTCTTGCAGTTTCTGTCTGTCTATGTTAATATCTTCCAAAGATTAAGGAAGGAGAGTGAGATTTAATGTTGTGCATTTATAATTACCCTAATGAAGTACATATCAAAATAGGTATTTCTATTTTTACTGTGCTTATGTGATTACTGGGCCATAAATAAACAGATAAGTGGCAACATTATTGCTTTCCTAGAGTTATTATTCTTGTCCTTGAAAAACAAGTCACCATGACCATGTGGCAGTCCATTAAAAAAAAAAAAAACTTGCCCCCTTGCAGTCCACCTGTTTATAGGTTCAGAGGTTTATACTGATCCAATGGTACATCAACCATCATGGGTTTAGCCAACAATGTCAGCAAAGATGAATCCTTGAAAGTAATATTTCAGAAGATTGTCACAGGAAGCAGTTATTTATTTATTTATTTATTTATTTATTTATTTATTTATTTATTTTTTAACCATTTATTGACCAGGTAAACCCACTGAACATGACTGTCCCTTTTCAGTGGTGACCCTGGTCAGAATCACAGGCATTATGCCAATGAAGGTAGCAACTCCCTTTTGCATTCCTCCAAACATGAAGCCTGGGCATAGGACACAGGTCATTAATAGCTCAGAGCTTTAGTCCACTATGCTAACAGAGGTGAGATATAGATAGAATATTTTCAGCTTCAGTTATGCTACAGGGAAGAGAAATAGAGAGAATTTAGAAAATAGGGAGCAAAGATATCAAAAAAAGAATAAGAAAGACTGAGATGTAATACTGTTTAGTTTGGCATAGGTAGAAGCTATTAGTTAGCAATAATCTGCAAGTTTAGTTAGCAAAAGCTTATTAGCATTTTCTTGTACTTTAGAGAAATAGAATTCAAAGTGGATAGGCCCCTGTGAAAGAGCCTTGAAGGACACTGCAAGGTACACTTTGCTTTTCGGAGATTTACAATCCAGAAAGGTCTACAAAATAAGATGTTTAGTTCAGTCAGCTTATTTATGTTTCCAGAGTGAACACTATCAGATGTTTTGCCAAGGTCCACATAATAAGTAGTGTGTAAAGGAAGTCTTCCTCTCGGTTTTAATGACATTATTTGAATAAGCTAATTAGATTAAGAAGATACAAGAAAGTACAACTTACCCTTGAGAAAGATAAATTGTGGAAAGTCTAGGCTTCGTCCGTAGATCTCGCATATCTTCATTAATTATTTCCATGATAATTTATTCAGTCACTTTATAGATAAGGCTAGTGAAACTGATGGGCCTATAGTTGCCTGGGTCAGTACAAGGGTTGCTCTTATAGAGTGGGACAGCTATGATGTTTCTTCATTCTTCAGGTACATATCCTGTGGGGAGACTGACTAAAGATGTGTTGGAAAGGTTTGGCTAAGTGATGTTTTAAGCTTAAGCACCCTCATTTGTTTTATAGTTTCATGAAAGTGTTTTTTTTGTTTTTTGGACAAGGTAGTAAATAGGTGGAGTTGAAAAAGAATGGCAGTGCCTAAAAACAGCATGTGTTGGGACTGCAGATAAGATATGTGGCCGAGCCAGGTATGGAAATAAGGTACATAAGAAAAGCTGGTGGTGGAATGCAGAAGTCTAGGAAGTCATCAAAAGAAAGAAAGAGAGCAGGAAGAAGTGGGAGATAGAAAAGACTGACCAGGCCAGGAAGGACTACTGGTTGGCTAACAAAGACACTAAGAAAGTTGCAATAGCAAAGAATAGTGCATCGGAGGCACTATACCAATTTCTGGAAAGTGACTCAGTAAGGGGCACAAAGAAACTATATCAGGTTGCAAGGCAAAGACAGAAAGATAAAGAAGATAGTCAGACACCCTTCATAAGGGATGCCAGCAACAACTTGCTCACCAGTCCAGAGGACATCAAAGGCAGATGGAAGGAGTATTTCCAGTAGCTTCTGAATGAAGAAAACTCCACAGAAGCTGTACTGCCCCAGAAACAGCCTACAATGAGAGAAGAAGAGGAGCCCACCCTAGAAGAAGTAAGAACAGCACTAAGGAAGATGAGGTCAGGGAAAGCAGCAGGCTCAGATGAGGGCACAGCAGATATGATAAAGATGCTGGGTGAGATAGGGGAGAAATAGCTCCTGAAGGTACTAATAGCAGTGTGAAGAGAAAGGCATATCCCAGATGACTGGAGAATAAGCATACACATGCCAGTGTACAAGAACAAAAGGGACATCTACAACTGTGGGCAGTACAGACGCATCAAACTCCTATCACATTGCATGAAAGTTCTGGAGAGGGTGATTGATAAACAGATATGCAGAGTAGTAGAATGTAAGATGGGAGATGAGCAGTTTGGATTCAGATCAGGATGCAGCACAATTGACCCGATGTTTGCCTTGAGACAGATACTTCAGAAGAAGTTAGAGATTAGGAGAGAGTCCAACTGGGCATTCCTAGACTTGAAGAAAGCATATGACAAGGTCCCAAGAAAGCAGATCTGGGCAGTACTGTGGTGGTTAAGTCCCAGAAACATTGGTAGAATTAGTGCAGGCTATGTACAAGGACCCAATGACTCATGAACAGTGTTCGGCCTCACAGAGAGGTTCCCAGTGGGAGTGGGTGTACATCAGGGTTCAGCTCTGAGCATACTGCTGTTCATACTGGTGACAGACTACATTAGCAAACAGGTTGGAGGGGACGGATCAACAAAGCTGCTGTATGCAGACGATGTGGCAGTACAGGCAGACTCTGAGCTAGAACTTCAGCAAAGGATAGGAGAATGGAATGCAAATCTGAAAACACATGGGATGAAACTAAGCACAGATAAGATGGTGGTAATGGCAGCAAATTGGGGAAATCAGAAGAGGCTGAGAATAGAGATAGAAGGAAAGATAGATGAACAAGTAAACAGTTTCAAGTATCTGGGAGGGGTGGTTGAGGAGAAGGAAGTCTGAATGAAGAAGTCAAAGCTAGAATCAGGGGGGCTGCAGCCAACTGGCATAAAGTATCATGTGTAGTCTATTACAGAAGAATGCCAAAAAAGCTGAAAAAGAAAGGTGTACAAGACAGTGGTGTGACCAGTACTACTGTATGGTACAGAAACCTGGGCAGTAAAGGCAGAACAGTTGAAGAAGCTAGAGGTGATGGAAATGAAGTGCCTGAGAAAGGTGGTATGATGCACGCTGTGGGACAGACGAATAAATGACATAAGAGCAAAGGCCAAAGTAGCTCCAATTGCAGAAAAGATCAAAGAGAACAGATTACGGTGGTGTGGATGTGAAGAAAAGCAGAAGACAATCTGGTGAGGAAGATTTGGCACAGACAGGAAAGAGGTAAGAGGAAGGGAGGATGTCCCGCAAAGAGGTGGATGGATTGTGTGAAAGAAGATCTGCAACAGTCAGGGATGAGTGTTGAAGAAGGCAGGAGTGTGGCACTGAATCAAGAGAATTGGCAACAGTTAACATGATACCCCGACCCCATATATAAAAATGAGAAAAAGGGGGCTGATGATGATGATGATGATGAGTTGGTACTTGATCAATACTGTTGATATACGGAACGGATTTTGCTTGGGATTGTATGGAAGGACTGAGAGTAAAGCAGGTGGAGTGAAACTGGAGTTAAATTTACTAGCCAAGATGTTAGCTATGGGTTCTGGATCAGAGTAGGTAGTACCATTTACCATGAGCACCATGAGAACAAATGACGACAGGGATTACACAGGATTTTACAGACATAGTTGAAAAGGCCTTATAATTGACAAAATGTCTTTATTTTATTTTCCGCCTAACTTTTATATGCAGTGATGTGAAGTTGTTGTAAAGCCATGCATCTGTAATTCTGCTCACTCAGGTGGCTCCCTAATTAGGGTGGCACAGTGGCACAGTGGATAGCATTCTTGCCTTGCAGCAAGATGTTCTGCAGTTTGATTTCTGGCTGGTTGTCTTCTGTGTGCAGTTTGCATGAGCTCAGGGTGCTCCAGTTTCCTCCCATATTCCAAAGACATGCAGTAGGTGGACTGGACACTCTAAATTGACCATAGGTGTTAGTTTGTGTGCATGCAAGTGTGTGCTGTGGAACAACTCCTGTGGCAGGGCTAGCCACCTGGTAATGTAAATCTTGGCTCTAAATAATTGTCACTGTTGAAGTGACACCGTGAGCCCATGGGAAAAAAGGGGTTATGAATGGATAGAATGGAGGGGGTTCCAAAATTATCTGTCAAATCATGTGAAGGTAGTCAACTAGAACAAGGGTATACCTACTTTCTATCTGGAAAATGTTGAAATACCTCAGGTATGAGTTCTAGATTATCTTCTATTTATGGTCTTTACAAATAACATGGTTAATAATTGTGGAGACTGTAAACTGACTCAGTATGCTGATGACTAAACAATCTCCATGTCAGATTGCACATATGAATCCTCTAGTTCTACATTTCAGTCCTGGTTTTATTCCATTTAGAGCTAGCTTGAGAACACAGGTCTTCATCTCAAAGCATCAAAGACAAAACTGATGATATACTCACTGAGGCTAAGGAAACTTGGACCATCCTTGATGCAAACAACAGTACAATCTTACTAAGCTGTTGCTCCTGCTCTCCTTTGGCTTGTATAGAAAATATTTCACTGTTAGGATTAACAGTCTTTGGAGAAACCACCTTTGTTAAACATCTAGGATGCATAAATGATAACCAGCTTTGACCTAGATGTTAATAATGTATTAACAAAAACCCTCCACAATACTGTATGAATTATAGATAAAACCATGCCTTTCCTACCTGACACAGTATGAATTCCCACAACAAATTCCTTCCTTCTACTATCTCTTATGGATTCTGTTCACCTTGTACCTGGAATCACTGCCCTCATAAAACATAATATGGAACAGGCCTGCAACAGAATACTTACATTTCCTGCTGGTCATCATGCTGCACCCCGTCACGGCACCTTCACTGGTCAGAGTTTAACCACTGTATGTATGTATGTATGTATGTATGTATGCATGCATGTAGGTATGTATGTATGTATGTATGTATGTATGTATGCATGCATGTAGGTATGTATGTATGTATGTATATATGTATGTATGCATGCATGTAGGTATGTATGTATGTATGTATGCATGTATGTATGTATGCATGCATGTATGTATGTATGTATGTATGTATGTATGTATGTATGCATGCATGTAGGTATGTATGTATGTATGTATGTATGCATGTATGTATGTATGTATGCATGCATGTAGGTATGTATGTATGTATGTATGCATGCTATTAGTCCTTCTCTTGTTCATAAACCCTTCTTCCCCCCAGTGCCCCCTCATTAAGTAGTACTATCATAGGTCTATCAGGGCTTGTGTGTTCAGGCATAAAGGTAATCAAAAACACAGTGAACTTTATATTAAACTGATATGGCCTAAAAAGTCTGTTTTTGAATGCATAAAATGGCTCTGATGTCCTTATATACATTGATGCTCTATTCTATTGTCTTGGAATTGCTTGAGCAAAACAAATGAGTTCACTGGAAGCAGGTCTGGTGACACTCTTTTCTTCACTTCTTTGGCAAGCTCTGGAACAAACTGGCACACTATCTAAGAAGTATTTCTTTCAGAAATAATTCAAACGTCTCCTTAAAGGCCCCTTTGAAAAAATGGTCATTATTGGGGAATAAAATAAATGGTGCAGTGGTTAGCATTGTTACCTCACAGCAAGAGGCTCTTCAGTTTTATTCTTGGTAGTGTTGATGGCTGTTTTGTCCTCATAGCAGCCTTGATGTTGCTCATAGTGTTCTTGAGTTCCTCACTAATTTGGTTAAGTTTTGATTTAGGAGCTTGGAGGAGGTAAGATATATATAAGCCTAGATACTTATGTTTCTTGTTACATAATTCGTTGTGGCTATCTTCTCACTGCATTGGCTGTTGGATGTTTTTATTGTTTTGCTTATCACAGAATGAGACACTTTCCCCTATACAGTGATTTTATAGTTTGTACATTTCCTTGGTTAGGACTGGGGTGTCAGTGTTCAGGGATGTAAAGTTTTTGGACCATTTATGCTATATGGAAATGGTAGATAAAATGTAATAGGTTGGTTTTACTGAACTATTTGAATAAAAAGAGTTAATTGGCACTATGAAAGTGTCTGATTTCATTAGAAGAGGGAATATTTGATGTACTGAGCAGAGGGCAGGGAAGCGATTTATGAAAAGGTCTAAGAGGTTCGGGTCTCCAGTAGGTTGGAGTCTCCAGTACAGTGCTTAATTATTTGATCTAAGGAACTGGAGTGGATAATGTCCAGAAATGCCTAGGTATAACAATTGCTGGAAGTGTAAGTGGACCAGCTGATATTTGGTTAATTTAAATTTCTCAATAAAAAGGTATTTGATTTGGCTTCTATCTGGGGAGCATGTCTAGTTACTCAAAATGTTTCTTTAGTGACATAGTTCTCCAGCTAAAGAGAAGTTTCCAAGTAAGACTTATTGCCTATGAGGATTATTGTGTGAAGAAGAGCTACCCTGCTGTCTAACAGTTTGTTATTTATCAGGTTGGAATGTCTAGTAATTTAACTTTATCTAAAAGAGACACTGTGGGGTGGAACAAGTTTTGTCAATCTGTAAAAGCCCTAACATGATAGGTGCAGGCAATCCCTAGTGATTCAGGAAGGTCTGTTTACCATATTCACCTATGCTGTCACAGACGAGATCACCCTAGCAGGACATTATTTACATAGCTAATCACGGATGTCTTTGGTGACTGATTTGTATTTAGGCACCACTGTAAATAAGGGCACAACACTGCTCAACACAACAGATTTCCCTTCCTTAAGAACTTACAACGAGACCTCCACCATGTCTCTATGCATCTCTTCCAAGGTGCGTGACCTGAGGTCATTCACCGAACATGAACAGAGGCAAGACCATACTCATATATTAGATGATTCAGGGCTTGGAGGAACTTGCTGATGTCAATAATCCCAATGTCTAAAAGACAACTGATGCTTGCCTTACCCTTTACCTTTATGCAGAGTATAGAATATTTATGCCTGATGATGACACCACCGATAATTAAAGTATTTCTAGTATTATTTTTTGTTTGGTTTCTTTCTGACTTAAGGACAGTGCTTTTTTAGACTGGTGATTCCTTGTAACAATACGTGTCAGGCAAAAATAAACTCTGTGCTTTTCCCTTATCAGCAGATCTCTCAATTTCTGACCTCACAAGGAAGGAAGGAAGGAATGCAATAGGCAAAAACAGCCTTCAACCCTCATCTAGAAGATGCCTCACAATTGCTAGCCTGTTCCTAAACCAGAAAAATTAAAGAACTGCATAACCTTTTCAAACAACATTGCAGATGTATTCTATTACCACCCAAAAATGAACATCAGCACATCACTATCCAGCAAGCCAAATGGCTCTCCATAATGGACAGAGCTGATTTACTCCTAGTCTTCCTTATCCATAAAATGCTCTACAATGAAGCCCCACCAACATCACAGCATCAAAGAGACCCCATACCATCTTTGCTTGCAAACTAATAATGCTGAAGTACTTCATAGACTTAGAAACTCCTAATGCTCCACAGAACTACATTCTTGGTTATGGCATCTGAACTATGGGTCTCACTCCCTACTGACCTCTGCAACATAATTACACACATTATATTCAAACTCCTTACCCACATAAGCCAGAGAACCACCTTCTCATGCCTTCCTATTCCCCAATAACATAAAATACTTACCTAAATATGCCTAACTCTCCAAACACACATTAGTCTTCAAACTTACTACTTTAACCCCATTTGAGACTCAGTTACACTGTGCTATTTTCCTATCCTTCAACTGATCCATCACAGTTTATTCCCTCTGTCACTCTTCTACCCTATAAACCAACTGAACTAACAATTGCCGACTTACATCCCACCCTTTATAGTTAACCACCATCTACTAACACACACCCTGATACTTTGTACGCATGTATATATGCTTTTTTTACATCAGTCCATACAGTAATACCCTGAATATAATGAAAATCTCAGAGTTGCTATGCTGTTAATTACATGCAGTTGTGATCTATATATCCAACACTGTATTACACACTATCTTCCATTTTGTATAACTATTTTTTTATTGATATTTAATTATCAGGAAAGATTGACTGGGAAGGAACCCATTTTCAGTGTAGGTCTAGGATAAAAGCTCCGAAGTATTACAAAACATTTTAAGAATAATAATTCTGCAGTTTTTAAAAATAATACAAAAACATCAACAGTTTAAATAATTATACCAAATTAGACATAATATGAAAATATTAAGGTTAAGAACAGACATAAATTATGTGACATTTTAATATTCAGAGAAACTGTAGCCAGTTTATAGAGAAATTAAAGGTAAGTCAGTATATTTATGGTATAATTAGAGAGAAAGGCATGGGAGAGAAATTGATGGAAGTAAGGAAGTGAGTAAAGAAGGAAGGGTAAGGAGGTGTGAGGTAATAAACAGGCACTTATTTACATTTAGGTATATAGTTTATCCTGGTGTTGGGCAAGAAGAGAGCCAAAGTTTAGCTGGAAAGTCTTTCAGGATGGTTTTGAAGGGCTATTATTGTGTTACCTTTCTCTTACGTTCTGTAATTCTCAGGCTCTGTCCGAAATGAGTCTGCCATGGATCAGCCATCTGGTAAACAAACCTAAATAAAACAAAATAAACTCCCTGACTGTAGAATTAGCATTAGCCATGAATATAGAATTGCTTCAATGTTCTTAGTTGCATAGTCAAAAATGAGCAAAATGTTTAGGACCCCATTGCGGGATTTTACTAATGACTTGACAATATCCACAGTGATACATTCAAATAGCACTTTTTTCATTACTGCTGGCCATTAAAACCTTACTAACAACTGTTGTAACTATGTCCTAATCTCATTCCTAGGCTTCTGAAAGGTTTCAGCACTAATTGTTGGTAGTAAGCTCTCTGTGTCTTTACTTATTCTGTACAATAAATAAGTTTGTAGCTTGAAGTCTGGGTAGGAAGTGCGAACATTTTGTTCAGCTTCTTTCCATACAATTCTAACAATATTTTCCCTTGATCATAGTAAAATGCCATCCTCTCAGTGTGCCTTTTTAATGTTTATCCAGCTTACCTGGAGCTCAGCCACCTCTGGAGTTTCCTCAGAATCATTCTGTTGGGAGGCAGATGACACTTCTTCTTCTCCAGTCAATATGGGCACTGGTTCCTCAATGTCTAACTTTTCTGCTAACAAAGCCAGCTCACTCCAGTATTCTTCAGAGTCATTTGCTGTCTCTAGTTTTTCTTTTATAAACCTGATGCATGGAATCCTCTTTATTGTGTTTTTTTGTTGGACTTTGACACAGCAGAAATATCCTTAGTGTCTTATTCAAAGTTAGTAAGTCTGTCAGTATATACAACCCTCTTTTTTCTTTTCTTAGTTAGACTGCTCTCCATGTTTCTTGATATGTGTGAGCACTGCTCTTTCACTTTTCTTGATTGTTGCCCCTCCGAAAAGGGTATTTCAAAACAAAATTTATATTCATTTTTTTACCTTTTAATAAGTAACATGTATCTTTTGTCTAGAGTTTTCCTTTATACAAGTTTTCTGTTTTTACTGTTACAGAAATGGGTTAAATCTCCAAAGAGGTACTATTTCTCCCTCATTTAGTACTGTAGTAATGTCTTTCTTAATGATAAGTTTCTCCACCTTGACATTTACCTGCTGCTCAGAATTCTCAGTTTCTAAAGTTTTTTGTTTTAGTTTGACAGAAGGTTTAGAATTCTGCTCAGGTTGTGCATTTTCCATACTTTTTATTGTCATTCCCCTGGAATATTCTCTTTTAGTTTGTGATCCTCCTCTTCAGCTCTGATAATTACTTCTACCCTTGAGTCTGCAGCACTTTGAAACCACTGTATTTTTTTTGTAGTTTTACTAACTGTGTTCCTGCCGGCTGTTCTAAAATAGGTGGGTGCACTGACATATGTCTTTAAATAGCACTTGGACATCTGCATTTTTTTTCTTCTCTCTGTAATCTTAGTCAAATGTTAGTACTGCAGGGGTTTCTTAGACTATTCCTTGATCTTTGTCAGATTTGTATACCGGAACAAATACCACAGTCCGAGGAACAGATAAAACACCAAACAAAGAACACCTTGTATAGTTGAGTCAGGAGGAATATTAATACAAAGGCCTATTGCTCACACTGACAGCACACCATCATACTCTGCATGAAAAACCGAATCAGTACCAAAGTCTGTATGAATTTTTCAATCTAAGGCAGTAATTTCTTTCAGTTCATTCATGATGGTACAATTCCTTTTTATCAGTAATTTTAAAAACTGAAGCCCAGATTAGTTAAAAAATTCAACCAAAATATCAAAAGAAGTATCAGATGCCTTAACACCATTAGGACACCTAAAAAATCTAAGCCCTTTAGGCATAATTTTGAGCTCTATACATCTCTGGAAATACTTGTTTTCTAGGTCTAACTTCTTGCACTTTCTAAGCATTCTACTGAGCTCAAAGCAAGCATTCTTGTACTTGCTCAAATCAATAGACCTATAATTAATCACAGTAGTTCCAGTGTTCTTAAAGGGATCAAAACTGATATTTAGTACTACTGTCACATCTTTGTATTTAATTTCACCTTCATTTGTTGCATCTTGAAACCTCTCTTCATCATCAACAATCACTGTAACACAGTCATCGTCAGACCTATGTTGTTCGCTAGTCTTGAACACTGGTCTTTCCTTGTTACGTAACAATATTTGTTAAGATTTTTGAATGTCTCCCATAGTATCAAGCAATATTTGTAGTAGGCGTTAAGCCTTTGCGTTGATATTCTTGCTGACTCAGCTATAGGAGGTGTTCTTTGTTTGGTGTTTTATCTGTTTCTCGGACTGTGGTATTTGTTCCAGGTTTTAGTGGTTGCCATGGCTGAAGCAGTAAGGAAAGTATTCATGGATGTATCAATACATCCTACTCCAGGTCAGAATGACTCAAGTCTACTACAAATACTGCTTGATACTATGCAGGAATGATGGAATGGTTGGGTGATAAATAATCTCAAAATGGAATGACTTTGTTTATATTGAAAGGAAAATCATGATTTTTGGCTTTAATCAACAAATGCCCACTGGAATCTGCACCAAAGTCTATCAGTTCATAAACACAGCTTTATTATAAAGTAAAACAAAAATCAATAGTGTAGACTCTTCTCATATAAATGAGTTCACCAAAGGAAATCATTTTCTGTAATGGCAATCAAAAGAGTGGGAAGGAGGGTGACCTAATGGCTAAGTTGTTTACCTTATAGACACAAGGTGCAGGGTTTGATTCTCACATGGGATAATTGACTAGGTTTAAAATGGCCCACAAGGGCAGTTAGCCTAGTAGTAACCTATGAACATACAATATGCTTTCTTCTCCTGTGCAAACTCTAGTAATCATCCCATTTTTGGTAGATTCTTAAGAGATTGCTTTCAAGCAAAAAATAATCAGGAAATATAAAATAAATATTACAGAAATGATTAACTGAAGAAAAAAAAAACAATCCAAGAAAGTAAGTAATTCAGAAATTGTTGTGTTGAAATATTAGCAGTGTTCAGAGCACTGATATGTAAATCTGAAGCAATATATATCAAAAAGTTTATATAGTAGGTATATAAGTCAGTGCTCCATCACTGTAATGCATTATTTAACAAAAAATGTAGTCCAAATAATATTTTTTGCAATACAGTAATCATATATCCAGATTTATTTATTTATCAGATATTTGTTATTCCACTGTTATATAATCAGTTTTATAGTGATTGCTTAGCAGTGATTTGTCTGCTTCCCATTAGTTCACATCCGTCCATCCATCCATCCATCCACAACCCCTTTTCCCCAGTTTTGCACATGTGATCAGGGTGTCACTTCAACAGTGGCAATCATCTAGAGCCAATCTCATACCACCCACTCATATGCACACTCACAATTTAGTGTCACCTCCACCTACTGCATGTCTTTGGAATGTGGGATGAAACTTGAGCACCCGGAGGAAACCCATGCAAAAACAGGAAGGACATGGAGACTCCACACAGAAGACTCCCTAGCCAAGAATCGAACTGAAGAGCTTCTTGCTGTGAGGTAACAATGCTAACCACTGCACCATTTATTTTATTCCCCAGTAATGACCATTTTTTTCAAAGGGATCTTTAAGGAGACATTTGAATTATTTCTGAAAGAAATATTTCTTAGATAGTGTGCCAGTTTGTTCCAGAGCTTGCCAAAGAAGTGAAGAAAAGTGTGTCACCAGACCTGCTTCCTGTTTTTGGTGTGCCTGTTATCTACCTTACTAAAGTTTATAGTTCATGAGGGCATTGTCATTCTGGGATTCTCAGTAGCTTTATCTCTTTCCAAGTTAATTCATGCATAAAATGACTGAGTGATGTTTATCTATGAGATAGATCAGACAGTGGCAGTATTATGTAGATGTTCTGCTCTGTAAAAATTACTTCTTGTGTGATACAAACATTGATACATAGACCAATTAAATTTTCTCCTCCTCATTGATTCTGTCATCTAAATGCCGACTTCCTAAATATCATGGCAAACAGTGTCATTAAAAACTTGTTTGCTTTGGTTTTACCAGCCATGTCTTTTTTGTTTTTTTTTTTTTTTTTTGTTTGGACTTTCTAATTGTGCTGATGGTGCCATATTGGGGGGTGAGAGTGGCACCTTTTTCAACTTATAATGATAGTAAGCATTTAAAGCAAAAACACAGGTTAATGATATGGGATTAAACCTAACTGTTAAAGAATGCAAATTGATGCTTCTGAGTGTTATATGATGGAAGGTCCCTTAATGGTTAACTACAAAGTGACTGACCAAACAAATTTGATCAATTATTTGTGTTTGTATCTTAATAACATATTTTTAAAAAAACAGTGTAAGAAACTTCTCTGTGTGGAAGATTTTCAGTCCATATATTTCTAGTTAATCACTGTATATTAATCAGATCAGACAATAGTAGTAGAAGTAGCGAACGTAAACTCGTCAAGTCAAAACAAAACAAAACAAAAAGTAATAACAGAAAAGATATAATTGTACAGCATTACTAAGTATTCGAAAGTAATCCAAGCAAGGCAGGCAGTTTGTTTCCAGTCGAAAATCCTTTATTAAGTACACAGAAGACATATCAAGTATGTTAAAAATAGGCCCTTGAGGCAAATAAGTTTAATTTTTAAAATAATCACCAAGGGTGCAGGATCATCAAGCAATCATTATATAAGTCTGTTACACATCCTGTCTTTGGAATACATTTCTACCTATTATGTGTATACATTAAGTGATGGTGAGCCATCCAATAGAAACCATGAAGAGTTTACCATCCTGTAGACAATTATTCTCCATTGTGCAGTTTCTTGAGCTGTACAGAATCAGATATCATATTATTCAAAGCAGAGTATGATTAGCCTACACAACTTTTAATGGTGAGAATCTCTGAGCTTTGTTGGACCTAGACATATATATTAACCAGGGAATGTTTCATGCACAATAACAAGAGGTTTGTTGTTTTTTCCAAACAAAACAAGAAAGTGAACTTATTTGTTTTGCTCAAGCAATTCCAAGACAATAGAATAGAGCATCAATGTATATAAGGACATCAGAGACATTTTATGCATTCAAAAATAGACATTTTAGGCCATATCAGTTTAATATAAAGTTCACTGTGTTTTTGATTACCTTTATGCCTGAACACACAAGTCCTGATAGACCTATGATAGTACTACTTAATGAGGGGGCACTGGGGGGAAGAAGGGTTTATGAACAAGAGAAGGACTAATAGCATGCATACATACATACATACATACCTACATGCATGCATACATACATACATACATACATGCATACATACATACATACATACATACCTACATGCATGCATGCATACATACATACATACATACATACATACATACATGCATGCATACATACATACATACATACAGTGGTTAAACTCTGACCAGTGAAGGTGCCGTGACGGGGTGCAGCATGATGACCAGCAGGAAATGTAAGTATTCTGTTGAAGGCCTGTTCCATATTATGTTTTATGAGGGCAGTGATTCCAGGTACAAGGTGAACAGAATCCATAAGAGATAGTAGAAGGAAGGAATTTGTTGTGGGAATTCATATTGTGTCAGGCAGGAAAGGCATGGTTTTATATATAAGTCATACAGTATTGTGGAGGGTTTTTTGTTAATACATTATTAACATCTAGGTGAAAGCTGGTTATCATTTATGTATCCTAGATGTTTAACAAAGGTGGTTTCTCCAGCGATTGTTAACCCTAACAGTGAAATATTTTCTTTACAAGCCAAAGGAGAGAAGGAGCGACAGCTTAGTAAGATTGTACTGTTGTTTGCATCAAGGATGGTCCAGGTTTCTTTAGCCTCAGTGAGTATATCATCAGTTTTGTCTTTGATGCTTTGAGATGAAGACCTGTGTTCTCAAGCTAGTTCTAAATGGAATAAAACTAGGACTGAAATTTAGAACTAGAGGATTCATATGTGCAATCTGACAAGGAGATTGTTTAGTCATCAGCATACTGAGTCAGTTTACAGTCTCCACAATTATTAACCATGTTATTTGTAAAGACCGTAAATAGAAGATAATCTAGAACTCATACCTGAGGTATTTCAACATTTTCCAGATAGGAAGGAGGTATAGCCTTGTACTAGCTGACTACCTTCACATGATTTGATAGATAATTAGGGAGCCCCCTCCATTCTATCCATTCATAACCCACTTTTGCTCATGGGCTCACGGTGTCACTTCAACAGTGACAATTATTTAGAGCCAGGGTTTACACCACCAGGTGGCTAGCCCTGCCACAGGAGTTGTTCCACAGCATATACTCACATGCACACAAACTCACATCTATGGTCAATTTAGAGTGTCCAGTCCACCGACTGCATGTCTTTGGAATGTGGGAGGAAACTGGAGCACCCTGAGCTCATGCAAACTGCACACAGAAGACACCCCAGCCAGAAATCAAACTGCAGAACCTCTTGCTGCACGGCAAGAATGCTATCCACTATGCCACTGTGCCACCCTAATTAGGGAGCCACCTGAGTGAGCAGAATTACAGATGTATGGCTTTACAACAACTTTACATCACTGCATATAATAAGTTAGGAGGAAAATAAAATAAAGACATTTTGTTGCTGTGAATGATAGTTCTTAATCCTATTTCTCCCTTTACTGACATTACAGTTGCTCTACCTGTGAGAGCACAT
Organism: Protopterus annectens; assembly: GCF_019279795.1. Classification (NCBI taxonomy): domain Eukaryota; kingdom Metazoa; phylum Chordata; order Ceratodontiformes; family Protopteridae; genus Protopterus; species Protopterus annectens. The sequence continues at coordinate 1,187,538,850 of NC_056743.1, read as the reverse complement.
GTTTTAGATTGATGGTCACAGCAAGGAAGCTTGGCTAGTTGTTAAATGCTATTGTAGTGTAGATGCATGATTACAGAAAATGTAAAATTGTATTCTGTTGCTATTGGAAAACTCACAATATTTATGACAGCAGCATTTCTCTTACATAGCTGTTAAGTCCATTAAAGCAGACTTATCCACTGTTTGTATTTATTTAGTAGGACTAGGGAAAATCCTGCCAGTTACAGTTAAGTACATATCGTGCCCAGCTGGGATTTAGGACTGTTATCTGTTAAACACTGAAGTTGTTATATACCTGATATAATGAACCAGTTTAGACTCTGAACAATCTATCCAGTATCAGTTATACTGATATACTGATATAAGCTCATGTACAGATGTTTTACCTTGCAATTATAAATGTGCATCATGTGTAACTTAAATATGGAGCTTTTCTCCCCTGGCCTCTGTTGAAAATGGGTTTTGCCCAGTTAGACTTTTCCTGGTCAACAAAGGCAAACTAATAAATAAAAAATAAATACCTGTGAGTGGGACTGGTATGCACACATTGTCTTACCTCTTATCTGTTGGATACATTACTGTCATGTTATTGCCAAAGCCGTACTCTCATCCTAATCCTCATCACTAAAGGATTATGCAGCGAGGAAGACTGAATACATAGCAAATCAACTAACACAGCTCAACCCAGAATGGAAGATGCAGTTAGCAAAAACATACATTTACAACAGAGCTTGCAAAGCCACTGGTCAGGATTTACTAGACTAATGAATACATTTCTTGCACTTATACAAAATAAAGCCTTAATTTATTTATTATTTTGTTTTATTTGATTTTTAGATGTGACCTTTTTTTTATTTTTATTTTTTTTTTCTACCATTCCAACTACTGTTGGTATCTTTATTATCACTTGAGTTTCTGCAACACTATTTTTAGTAAAATTCTTGATTATCTAGATTTTGTTCAGAAACCTGCCACACCTGATGTGCACCTTAATGGAGAAATACATTCAGATTGGATGCTTTCTTAACTCTGATGTACAACAGCATGATTGCCTGAGTGAACTACACTGTTTGGTCTTTATACTTTACTGTTTATCATGACAGAAAAAAAAGAAGAGATGAGTGATGAGGTTCAGAGGCATATAAACAGCCAGGACATTGAAGAGTGCAGGAAGACACCGACTACTGACTGAGGGACAACAGCAGAATACAGCTTCAAAGCAAAAGAGAGACTTTATTGCACACTAGGCAGGCAGCTGGTCGCCAGCGGGTATGCAGATGAGCTACATAGTGCTGACTCATTTCTGAGAGAGGTATACGATGTCCCAAAACAGCTTTTTGTCGCAGTTATATAAGTATGCTAACAGGAGAGTCCATTGTGCTTCTTTGGAAGCATTGCTTGTAAATCCATTAATGGTGAACTGATTGTATTATATTCATGGGATGCTCCTTCAACAGATGCTGGACATGAACAGATACACATAAACACACACACACACACACACACACACACACACACACACACACACACACACACACACACACACACAATTATAGAACAAAGATTGCATACAGATGGAACATTTTGCAGTAACTCCTCAGTAAAGTAATACTCAAACTGTTACAGTACAGTAGCTACATACATTGATATGAACAAGTGGATTGTAGTGACAGTAGTCAGTTTATTTTCTTGACATTTTTTTTGTGCTAAGATATATATATATATATATATATATATATATATATATATGCAGATTGTATTATATCCAAATCTAACCATGCACAGATGGCAACTTATATTAGTTATACCTCTTTTCGTGTAATAGTATAACAATATCCAACCCAGTCACAGTAGAAAAACAGTAGCTGCAGTAATATACATTCTGTTGCTATTAAATGTCACTCGGACTCTAAATAAGAGTGAATAATGTGAATGAATGCACCAAATGTTAAAGAAGCATTGCATCAGCCTGGTGCAGGAGTAACGACCTTCAGAACTACAAGTGCAGGGGATTGTTTCAGTCTTGTAGGGTATAATGGCCATCTGTAAATCTGAGTATTACTTTAGACAAAGAACATGGTAGCAGTATGCCTCACATCCGTCACATACTGTGAGATACATCACACATTTTATTTCTGAAAATATCTTTGAATTACAGGAAGTAGGTGTTATTACACTCTGCCCAGTATTATTTCAAAGAATAAACTCATATATGTTAGAGATTATCTCTTGTACAAGACATCATGAACACTGCTACATGATTCAGTGGTGCTTTTCTGTACTAATTTTTTAATCTGCTTCCTTGTCAAGATGCCTCATGCATAAGAAAGGTAGAAAAGTTTGGGTAGGAGAATTACATTCTTTTAACTAGCTTCACATGCAAATCCACCCTAAGTGTACATGGTAAATTGTAGAATGTAACTAGTACTTGTCCCTGCATTAACTTATGGCAGTAGTGCATGCATTTCATGTATAGAAAGGACAGAGTCCTGTGATATACCTAGCTGTAAAATCTGTAGACCACCAAAAGTTATCATACATTATCTGTAGTCTCCTTTTCACTCCTGTTCTTTAGCACCGTTTCTCCTCCCAGAGCTAATTCAATATGCAAATCGAACATTTAGTTAATGAGACTGAAATACCTACTGACTCTGCTAGTGCCACCCCATCAAAAACAAAAAAAAGTGTTTCCAGTTAAAATGCTTTTATATTCTCAAACTCTGTTACACTGAACCTTTGTTTAATAACTGAGAAGTATTTGAGCATGTCTTACACATAAAAAGGTACGGTGGGCATCTCTGTAGAAAAAGCATATGCTGCATTATAAAGAAGCAGACTGTTTAAAGGAAGATAGTGAGCTGCACTGTTTAACATGCAGGGGGAGTTTATTACAGAATTTTGGGAATGATGGGTTCTAAACCTGTCCCTCCACCATGTTTTATTTAACTTTTGGTGAATATTTAGGTCCCTTGATCTAGTACTGGTGGGGACACTGGACTTGCAGAAAAACAGAATGTCCAGGACATTTAAGTTTCTAATGGTGTGGTAAGTGAGACAGAGATCACTCTTCAAAAGTATATAAGACATTGAGTAAAAGGACAAAGCCTCCAGCCTGTCTTAGTAACTGAGACTTTAGATCTGTGATCTTTTTAGTTATTAACCTTTGGGGTATTTCTAATTGTTTTATATATTTAGTGAAATACACCTGTAAGGGGTCACTTTATCCAATAACTGGCCTAATCAGTGTTGAGTATATTGGCATGATTACCTCTCTGATCCTTGATGTTGTTACTTTGGCAATTAGCTAGGTTAAATAAAGTGATTTCCTGACAATCAATGTACAATGATGGTGAAAAGAGAGGGAGACATCAACCCAAGTACCCAGTCCTTGACTGTACTTTCAATTCTTAGTGATGTGTTGTCTATATAGTATGATAAGAGGAAGGGCTGCCTACCAAAAGTGATGATGCAGCACTTTTCAGCATTTAGTTTGAGCCCATTTTTAGTACATCTACAGTTTACCAGGGAGGATTGACTTAATGACAAACCCAGCTTGCACTTGTCTGCAAACATTTTTAGGCATAGGTCTTAGCTCTCAGCTTGGAGATTTATTTATTTATTTGCAGTTGGTTTACCAGGATAGTCCATTGGGCCAAAATGAATCTGTTTTCAATGGAGTCCTGGGGAGAAAAGCTCCAAAACTAAATAGGTTACAGTAGGTTATTTATAGTAGTTATACAAATTATACAATTATACAAAAGTTAAAGATACAAGAAAAACAATTTCAAATAATACAGCAAAACTAGAATTAATACAGACTAGTGATGAAATTAATAGATAATGCAGACTAAAAGGAATATTGCATGAAAGTACTGAGAAATAATAAGATATTATGAAGTATTGCACAAAAATACTGAGAAATAATAACATAATAGGAAGCAAACACTTAGGAGGTGTGGCCTAGTGAGTTCTTTCCAAATATCATAGGAATAATAATATGTATGAGTTAGGGGTAAATAATAAGAAAAAATGCAGGATGAAAACAGGGAAAAGAAGGAAGATGGAAATTGCAAGTGTTAGTTATGTGCGGTGGGAGCAAGAGCATTCCCACTGGGATACTAGATGTGAATGAAGAGATCTTTTAAAAATAAAATGGTGGGGGTGGTGCGAATGGATGGTGGTAGGGAGTTCCAAAGGCGAGCAAGGCCATAAGACAAAATATTTTTGCCTGGGGGACGAGTTGGTTTATATACTTCTAATAGATTTTGATTGTTGGACCTTAATACTCTGTCAGGAAGGTGCATTTTAAAGGCTGATGAAAGGGAGGGACAGAGGGAGGGGTTGAAAATGAGCTTGTGTGCAAGAGTTAGTTGAGTGTATGTGAGATAACTGGGTAGCTCTAGCCATTTTAGTTTTTGGAGAGAGGAGCAGTGGTGGGTGGAGGACTTGTGGTTGGTAGCGAACTTGGCGATTTTATTGTAGCAAGAGGAAAGTTGTGTTTTCAGAGAGGACTTTAGATTAGTTAGGAGTGGAGCTCCGTAGAGAAGAGAGGGGATAAGAAATGAGGTAGAGAGAGTGATTTTGGTAGCAGGTGTAAGGTAATGATTTTGTCGGTAGAGCATATCTGGGAATTCCCACCCAGGTTCCTAACATAACTAAAGAAAGCCTTGTGATTATCCTTAGTGTCCTGTGCAATTTTTCTCTCAAAGCTGGCCTTAGATGATTTTATGAGTGCTCGTAGTTTTTTGCTAATACTGATCAGAGATGCCTTCCATTTTTGGGATTTTGCTCTATCATGTAGTAGCTTCCTCCTTCTATTGTATAGTTTGTTTATGGGTGTGGTCCACCAGACAGGACGTCTGCCTTTGGAGGATTGGGTCTTGGTTTTATTTGGGATTGCATGATCCATGCATTCCTAAAGGTGTTCATAGAATGCGTTTATAAAGGATTCTGCGGTCTGGACCGTATTTTCCACAGGCCCGGGCGCTTTGAAGGATTCCACCTCGGTTTTGAGGAGTGTGAAATTTGCTTTAGAGAAGTTTTTCACTGTGGTTTTCTGGGCAGGGGGTGGGGTTGGGATGTGAATATCCAGTGAGATTAGTTTATGGTCTGATCTTACCAGTGAGGGATACACTTCTGGTCTGCAGCATAGAGTCCCCATGTTGGTGATGATCAGGTCCAGTATGTTTTCCCCTCTTGTGGGAGTGGTAACAAGTTGTTCCATAGCATTTGAGTTTATAAATTCTAGGAACCTTTGGGCTAGGGTGTTGGAGCTAGAGTAATACTCCCAGTCTATGTTTAGGTAGTTGAAGTCACCCAATATAATGGTGTTTGGAGATACCTTCGTATTTTCCAGTGTTCTCAGGAAGGCCGAGTGGGGTTCCTGGGTTTGGGAGGGTGGTCTGTAGCAGGCTATAAACTGGAAGGCAGTTTTACCCACTGTTGGTTGCACATGGATAGTCTCTGATGCTTCGTGCTGTGCCACCAACTTGGAGGTGTGGGTATCTTTGACGAATATTGATACTCCCCCTCCTTTTGTGGTTCGGTCCAAGTTTTGGGGCCAAAAAGCATGGTATGAGGTATAACCTGGTAGTGTTGCAGTGCTCTCGGGAGCCTTGAACCAGGTTTCTGTTACTGCACAGATATCGATGTTCTCCATGCTAAGGAGAGTTTCGAGTGCATGCATCTTGAGGTTTAGACTTCTGGCGTTGAGTAGCATTACTCTTAGTTTCTTATCCCTTGTGATACCTATGGAAGTGGGTTTGTCTTTTGAGCCTTGCCTAAAAAAGGCACTATGGGGGTAGCAAGAGCCTTTGCCAATATCCGAAAGCCCTGGGGTGATGGGTGCAAGCCATCCCTAGCGAAGCATCATGGCTTGTCAAGCATGTCATCCCAGGCTGACAGGCTTCATAGGTTCATAGGTTCATAGGTTGGTACTAGGCTATCAGCCCTAGGGCCTATACAAGCCTAGCCATAACAATTCCCTGGCTATTTCTTCCCACATTATTTACTTTCCTGGACCCCTGTCTAGCAGGGCGACTGACGTGATCCCTGGGGTGAATTTCCTTTCTCCCATCCACCCATCCAAGCATCCAGGCATTGGATCCCCTTTGAATGACACCAATACTTAAGCCAATTGTTGAAATTGATCATCTTGTCTTCATATTGTGGCATCATTCTTGGTGAGGGTAAGATGCTAGTCAAGGTCAGGGTCATAACGGCCTGGGCTACATGCTCAGAGAGCTCCTCTATGTCTCTTTTCATGTAGTCCAGGGAGGTACATCTCAGGTCATTCACACCAGCATGGACAATGACTGAGTCATATTTGGACTTGCCTTGGAGTGACCTGAGTGCTTGTGTTATGTGGCGGATCCTAGCGCCCGACAGGCAGCTCACCATGACCTTCTCCTTGTTCAGCCTGGTGAGCGGGACGTCAGTGTGCCTGACGATAGAGTCACCTATTACAAGTGTATCAGGTGTGCTGTATAGCCTTAAGGGCTGTAACTGTTCGGCACACTGGCTTTGTGAGCTATGTATTCATAGGTTCATAGGTTCATACTAGGCTATCTGCCCTAGGGCATTTATAAGCCTAGCCAGAGTGTGTTTGGCTTTCGCCACCCATTTTAAATTAATTTTGCTATGCCTTTTTTTGAGGTTAGTATACCGTGCCTCTCTCTAACAGTGACACAGAAGTGATAGCCGGGGTAAACCTACGATCTCCCATCCACTCATCAAGATTCCTCTTGAAGAGAGTCAATGTGGGACTCTGCCTAACCTGGACTGGGATTTTATTCCAGAGTGAAGGGAGCCTCTGGGTTATGAATCTGTCCCTCCAGCATGTCCTATTTATTTCAGTGCTGAGGTTCAAGTCTCTCGAGCGCATAGCTCGATGGGGTTTGGATTTTCTGAGGTGCAGCATGTCCATTAATTCCGGGTTGGACATGGCTTTATACGTCAGGCACAGATCGCCTCTGAGCAGGCGGTATGCCACTGAGTAGAGCTGGAGTTTCTTTAACCAGGCAGCATATGGCATCTGTTTGAGCCCTTTGATCCTCTTGGTGAGGTACTTTTGGGGTCTTTCCAGTTGCTGCAGGTGTCTGGTAAGGTACATCCCAAAAGGGGCATTGTACTCAATTATGGGCCTGATGAGGGATGAGTAAAGAGGCACGATGACCTCTCCTGATCTAGATGTGAATCCCTTCATGATTAGGTGGGCTATATAAAATGTTTTTCTAACCACTTTGGCCATGTGGTTGTCAAATGAGAGATTGCTATCAACTTGGGTCCCCAGGTCCCTAATGACTTCTTCTGTACTTAATGGATTACCACCTATGTGGTAATTTGTGGGCACTTTGTTTTGCCAAAGGGATGACTATACACTTTTGGCGTTTAGCTTGAGGCCATGGCTCTGGCACCAGTTGTCTGTTTCTATGAGGCCCTTTTGGAGGATGCTTGTGTCGGCTGGAGAGTTGATTATGGTGCCCAGTTTGCAGTCATCTGCGAACTTGGTCAGCCACAGTCCTTCCGTGTTGGCCTGTACCGCCGAGAAATATATACCGAACAAGAGAGGTCCCAGGACTGAGCCTTGTGGGACGCCACTTGTAACTGGTTTGGAGTCTGACATGGCTCCAGCAATTCTAACCATGTGGGTTCTGTCCTTGAGTCAGTTTGCAACCCATCTAGTGACATAGGGGTTTATATTTAAGCTGGAGAGCTTATCTATAATGCCCGAGTGGGGTATTGTATCGAAGGCTTTTGCGAGGTCCAGGTAGGCTGTGTGGACCACCTTCCCCTTGTCATTGGCCTTGGTGACTGTTTCAAAGAAATCGACCAGGTTTAAGAGGCAGGATCTGCCCTTAACAAAGCCAAACTGGGTAGGATCCAGTGTCTGTAGGTCCCCAATATCTTTATTTATGAGGTCCATGATGATCCTTTCCATAGCTTTGCAGACCAAGCTAGTCAGGCTTATGGGGTGATAGTTTCCAGGATCTGTTGAGGCACCACCTTTGTGGAGAGGGACCACTGTTGCTGTACGCCACTCTTTGGGTACATATCCTGTAGTAAGGCTAAGATTGAACAGTAGTTTTGTGTTTGGGTTTAGCTCTTCTTGGAGTTCATGTAGGACGCAGCCCGGGACACCATCTGGTCCCATTGATGCTGTATTTTTTGCTTTGCAGAGGGCAGCTCTTACCTGAGCATCTGAGATGTCAGGGGAGCAGCACTCTGTTGGGATAGATATTTGCCCTTTTGGTGGGGAGGGGGGGAGAAGTTTGCACTGAACCTGTCAGCTAGGATGTTGGCAATGTCTGTGGGCTCGGTGTATTTTTTGTCATTTTGGACTAATTCTGAGCATATCTGGGAATTCCCACCCAGGTTCCTAACATAACTAAAGAAAGCCTTGTGATTATCCTTAGTGTCCTGTGCAATTTTTCTCTCGAAGCTGGCCTTAGACGATTTTATGAGTGCCCGTAGTTTTTTGCTAATACTGATCAGAGATGCCTTCCCTTTTTGGGATTTTGCTCTATCATGTAGTAGCTTTCTCCTTCTATTGTATAGTTTGTTTATGGCTGGGGTCCACCAGACAGGACGTCTGCCTTTGGAGGATTGGGTCTTGGTTTTATTTGGGATTGCATGATCCATGCATTCCTGAAGGTGTTCATAGAATGCGTTTATAAAGGATTCTGCGGTCTGGGCCGTATTTTCCACAGGCCCGGGGCATTTGAAGGATTTCGCCTTGGTTTTGAGGCATGTGAAATTTGCTTTAGAGAAGTTTTTCACTGTGGTTTTCTGGGCAGGGGGTGGGGTCGGGATGTGAATATCCAGTGAGATTAGTTTATGGTCTGATCTTACCAGTGAGGGATACACTTCTGGTCTGGAGCATAGTGTCCCCATGTTGGTGATGATCAGGTCCAGTATGTTTTCCCCTCTTGTGGGAGTGGTAACAAGTTGTTCCATAGCATTTGAGTTTATAAATTCTAGGAACCTTTGGGCTAGGGTGTTGGAGCTAGAGTAATGCTCCCAGTCTATGTTTGGGTAGTTGAAGTCGCCCAATATAATGGTGTTTGGAGATACCTTCATATTTTCCAGTATTCTCAGGAAGGCCGAGTGGGGTTCCTGTGTTTGGGAGGGTGGTCTGTAGCAGGCTATAAACTGGAAGGCAGTTTTACCCACAGTTAGTTGCACATGGATAGTCTCTGATGCTTCGTGCTGTGCCACCAACCTGGAGGTGTGGGTATCTTTGACGAATATTGATACTCCCCCTCCTTTTGTGGTTCGGTCCAAGTTTTGGGGCCGAAAAGCATGGTATGAGGTATAACCTGGTAGTGCTGGGGTGCTCCCGGGAGCCTTGAACCAGGTTTCTGTTACTGCACAGACATCGATGTTCTCCATGCTAAGGAGAGTTTTGAGTGCGTGCATCTTGAGGTTTAGACTTCTGGCGTTGAGTAGCATTACTCTTAGTTTCTTATCCCTTGTGATACCTATGGAGGTGGGTTTGTCTTTTGAGCCTTGCCTAAAAAAAGGCACTATGGGGGTAGCAAGAGCCTTTGCCAATATCTGAAAGCCCAGGGGTGACAGGTGCAAGCCATCCCTAGCGAAGCATCGTGGCTTGCACGTGTTTTGTTGCATGTGTTGCATGTGTTTTGTTTTGAGGTAGCGGTTGCTTGGGTGTCTGCTTTGGAGGTCTCTGCTGCTTAGGCAGATTTTTATTTAGAGCCTCCAAGTATGTTTTTGTGTGTTTATGTGTTTGGTTTGCTGTCGTGGTAGGTCTATGTGAGACTGGAATTGTAGTGAGTCTGGTTTCCTTCTCCTCCTGACTGGTTACGCCAGTACTGAGTTGAGAGAGCTTAGCCTCCAGTTTGGCTATATGGTTGCATCTCTCACATGTGTTGGAATTTGTTGGGAGGAGGAGAGGGTTGTCTGTGTACATGAGGCAGTTGTAACATTGCCTCAAGATTCCCAGATTCACCAGCTGGACCAGAGAGGAGATTGGCAACTGACCTTTGGACATGCTAGAATAGTATTGGGAATTCCTTTATAATTGAAAAAAGGGCCAATGGGGAACAAGGTACTCAAGGGGAGTTTGTGAGGGTGTAGTGCTTTTAATTTTTTAGTGCTGACTTAGTGAGCAAGTGCCAGATAACTTAAATACAATGTGTTACAGGTAACTTAAATGCAAAAATGGCAAACAGTAATTTTCTTTCAAGTGAAACAAGGAAATAAGTACAGTAAGCAGTGCAGATATCACTAGGGATCCACAGACGCGCTGAAAAGCTTCGTTTTAGGTGGAATTAGCATTTCAGGGAAATAACAAGCAAACAAACAACAAGCATACAAACAAAGCTAGATTCAGCAGGCCTGGATCTAGTCTATGATACAGCAAACAAGGTGTACCAATTTCAGTAAGAAATAGTTCAAATATGCAGGCACTATAAGCCTTTAACCAGAAATTCCCATCTCAGAAGGGCAGAGTCCAGCCTCTCCTCCCACAAGAGTGCAGACCACGAACTTTCTTAATGTAAAATAACTGGCCTGAAGCCCAAGTGCTTAAACCAGAACTCATACACTTTTAGAATAACAGACACTGAGCCCTCAATCAGCAGTTCCCGACTTAGAAGAATGTAAGCTACCTGTCCTGCCACCACAGTGCAGGCCACAAACCTTCCTAATGTAAAAGAACTGGTCTGAAGCCCAAGTGCTTAATCCAAAAGACTTAGAACGATAGCTGCACTTTAATCAAGTTACTACCAAGCAGTAATAAATACAATTGAATACTTTAAAGAATGCCTGGATTAGTGCTCAAGTTATACAAACAAAGCTAGATTCAGCAGGACTAGATCTAGTCTATGCTACAGCAATCAAGGTGTACCAATTTCAGTAAGAAGCAGTTCAAATATGCAGGCACTATAAGCATTTAACCAGAAATTCCCAGCTCAGAAGGGCAGAGTCCAGCCTCTCCTCCCACAAGAGTGCAGACCACGAACCCTCTTAATGTAAAATAACTGGCCTGAAGCCCAAGTGCTTAAACCAGAATTAATACACTTTTAGAATAACAGACACTGAGCCCTCAGTCAGCAGTTCCCAACTTAGAAGGATGTAAGCTAACTGTTCTGCCACTACAGTGCAGACCACAAACCTTCTTAATGTAAAACAACTGGTCTGAAGCCCAAGTGCTTAAACTAAAAGAATTAGAATGAGTTACATAACGAAACACCAAAAGAAAAAATCTAAAAAAAACTCCAATACGTAGCAGAAAGTAAACGCCAACCACAGAGATGGAAAGCCACAACACTTTATTCACATGTCCTGGTACCTCGGCAATTCGCCTTCAGTGGAACAATACATCAAATGAAACCCATCTCCTTAAATGCAAACACATAAACTCATTATTCTATCAACCAATTAAGAAATAATTGATAGAAACTTTTTTCCCTCCTTTTTACTTGACTGCTTTACAAAACATTTAAATACCATTTACCCATAAATATGTTGTTTAAATACTAATTTAGCAATAATCCACATTATCCAACATTTAAACTATACAATGTAAATAAATAAATAAATAAGTAAATAAATATGAATAAATGAATAAATAGTGAATACTACTCCAAACATTTGATGTTATACACAAAATAGCATTAAATAATGCTGAATATTTTAAATGCAGAATATCAAATGCAAAATTTTCTCATAAAGCAAGACAATTCATAAAACATCATATAATATTTCATAAAGATAAACCTACATCTAAATTCAAGCCCCCCGGATGCAAAGTGTGATAACTGAGAATCAACTTATGTTCTAACTTGTTAAGTTCTGTCTTAAAATTTCCACCAACAAAATGTGGTCTGGCTAAAACACTGAAAATAAATCCTTCAGTGTTGCCATTATGAACCTTAACAAAATGGAAAGCCACAGGACTATCCAAATTCTCCCTTCTCACATCTCCCAAATGTTCCAAAATACGAACCTTGATCTTTCTGGTAGTTTGACCAATATACCATAATGGTTGAACACAATCGCACCCCAAAACATAAACCACCCCTTGTGATAAACAATTAAATTTTTCAAACGCCCTATATCTCTTCCCATTAATTTTCATTCCGTCTAAATTTCTAACCAAATGACATGCAGAACACCTACCACATCTCTCCATTCCAACATTTTCTCCATCAACAGAAAGTTCTAGTTTTTTATTTAATAACGCCTTCAAGTTACCAAATCTTCTGTAAGAAAAACTAACATGAATAGGAAACAAACTTCCCACAATCATGTCATCACAAACCACACTCCAAAACTGTCTAACAATCTTCTCTATGGTTTGAGAAAAATCTGAATATCTTGAAACAAAAAATAATTTCTCCTCCTTATCAACAACTGTATAACGTGTACTAAACTCACTTCTTACTTTCCTTCCACCACATAATCTGCTTTCTGCTACGTGTTTTTTTTTTTTTTTAGAATGAGTTCCACCAAGCAGTAATAAATACAATTGAGTACTTTTAAGATGACACAAAAGCAAAATAAAGTAGGAATAAACACAAATACAGTAAAAGCAGATACATTTTTTTTATAGTGGAAAGAGAGAAAGGAATCTAATCTTAATAGAGTATAAAAAATTGAATGTTATTAAATGTTGCATGTTAGATACCGCATTTTACAGACAGAATTCATTTCCAAATAAAACAACTAACCTGTACTAACACTGTGAAATTAACTCCTAATGAACTTTCAAGATGGATTTTCCTATGAATAATGAAGTAATATCTGTACTTAGTTTAAACCGATAACTAAGAATTTGAAAATTGTAGACATTGTACAGTTTCAAGGAGATTGCAAATCTGTCATATGTGAGATGTGACCATGTTATTTTTACAGATAAGAAACTGTGGTACTCTGCTGTTGTGTCTTTTGGCTTTTCCTGGTTAGGGGTCACCACAGCGGAACTCCGTTCTTTACCCAATTGCTTTTTTTTTTTTAAAGGAAATCAACCATAGGATGCTAGCTCTCAAATTTTGTGATAAAAAAGATCATTTTTTAAATAACTCTCAAAAATCTTTATCTTAACATTACTTATAAAATATGCATACATATGCAATCTAGTCTTGGAACAATTTCCAAATAATCTACTTCTACTGCTAGCTACTTTTGCACTCGATGCCATCCTGAAATGTGGTGCCCCCATTCTCCACTCAACTTTAAGTTGACAAGCAGCACAAAAAAAAGCTCTTTTTTCCTCATTTTAAACTGTATCAAACTGTTTACTATATTTATACAGTTTATCTAATACAGAGAGCACTACAGCACTTCAGTTTTGATTGCAAATGCAATACCAGCCTTTATTTCTAAACATCAGTATGCACTGAAAGCAGATTGAGATCTGCCGATTGTACCCCCTAATACTTTATACCTGGGGCAGCTGTTCCCTTTCTCCCACCCTAGCTATTCCTGTTTGTTAAGTTAACCTGATAAATATTAATGGCACATTTTCTTAAAAATAATAGACTTAAATCATTTTTACAAACATAACTAAAAAGTAATAGACCCTTACACACATGCACATATGTATACACACACGTGTATATATATATATATATATATATATATATATATATATATATATATATACTTCATATGACTTCAAACTCAAAATACTGAATTTCATTTGACTGAGACCACAATACCTAATTTTCAAAATACTGAAAACTCATTTGACTGAGTCTCATTACACTGAAAGCTTACAATGCTGAATTTCAAAATATTAAATTTTAAGCCATAGACATGCACACTTGCAACACCAATGACTAACTCTTTCCAAAACTTAAAAACTACTTACTTACCCTCTAAACAGAAACCAGATGACATAAAACCAAACTATGGGGGGCCCACACCCCACCACACCTGGTGCCATTAGTATTTGTGACCAAATCACCTAGAGCCAAGTTTGCACTAGCCCTGACATGGCACATAGTCTGTGATCTATGCTGTCCTCTCTAGAGGATACTGTGTACCACAGTTAATGCCCAAAGCAGCTGGTTTACACACCTCTTCCCCTAATAGGCATAACCTAGAGTAATAGCTGTTGCCTATTACTCCATTAACCTTTGGCTGAGCTTGAGGAGAAAACACCCAGCATGTTTTTGGGAGGAGTGAGGTCCCCCATTGAGACATAAGGAGAACATGCAAGCTCCAAATAGGCAGTGGCATGAGGTCAGGATCAAATTCTATACCTTGTGCTGGCGAGACAAACCATTATACCAAGCGTTTCTCACTTTAATAGCATTTTTATGATTCTGCCTCATAAATCCATATCACTAATACTTGGGTATGTGTTATAAAAGGTGAATTTCCAAAGCAAGTGCAAAATCTTAAATAGTGACTCAAATAAAGCTTTTGGAGCTTATCAAAAAAATTACATTACTACAATGAGTGGTTTATTTGAGAAATTACTTTACTAGATTTCTGACAGTTTTCAACAACTTTGCCATATTAGTTTCAACAAATTATTTGTCCGATACTTTTTCATGAACACATGGAATAATAATTGCATATAGTACTTGGGATGATTTCACAAAGTAAGAATGGCATCTCCTATTGTGTTGGGCAAAATACATTTTGCCATCAGTCTGAATAATAACAGCAATCACATTTGTAAATGACTGCAAAGAAAAGGTGCTGCCTATCTTGAGAGAAAATTTTGTAAATTGCAATTTTTGAGAATGTGTTTATCCAATTAAATGCAGCTTCCTAACATTAATTGGTTTCAGCCATTTTCCCTAAACATTTCAGCTGTTATTTTATGATGCTATTTCGTGAATACAGGAAAGACATTTGTTAAATGTAGAGTTGAAAGTGATTTCAGAAACCAACAGTAAAACCTAGTTTGGAGTTAGAAATGCAGTTTGTCCTGATTCTAAAACAGCAGTGATCATATTCATGAAAGCTCTGAGAAGTATATTGTACATTTTAGGACAAAATATTGTAAACAGTCAGTTATTATCCTGTGTGGGCCTCATTAACTGATGCATCATAATTTTGTCATTTCAATAGCTTTACTTTATAGCTTCAGTAAACCATTTTATGATGATACTTAGTGAATATTGGCAAAAAAAAAAAAAAACAGTGTGAGCCGAATTCATAAAGGTTACTGTGAGGCATACAATCTTTAGGAGGCAGCCCTACTGCAGTGCTTTTGCAAGAAAACATGCAGCACTGTGGTGGTCTGTCTTTGCCAGTGCTACAGTGAAGAAACATATGCTAATTAGCCACGTACTCTTCATTGAAACTGCTTGTGGTAAATCAGTTATATTGCTTAGTGATTCAGAGAATCACTCATCTAAGTTGATAAGCATGGCTGCACCTGGAGTCTTGTGGCTGACCATGTGCCCCATTAAGGGATGCATGTGTAAGTGTATGTGTGAATGTGCATCTGCCTAGGAAGTTGCAGTAGGGGAGTTAGTGATGTAGGTATATGGGTGTGGGTGTGGGGGGGGTGGCTGTCATACTTCCACACACCTTTAGACTAATGAGCAGAGCCTGCAACACTCGGTAAGGGGAACCACTAGCCACCAGGGATACCTCTTCAAACTATGGAACAGGGATTAAGGAGTAGTGGAACCACAAGCCATGAGCGATACCTCTTTAAACTCTTGTCTGAGCAGCACTTGAATGGGGATCAGGGATAGGAAGAACTAGTAGCCACCAGGGAGAAGTCTTAAGCTATGTGCCTTAACGGTACACAGGTTCTAGAGGAAAAATATTCATCAGGGATAAGTAGCATGTCTTAAAAGCACTAAATGGGATTCCAACCCTGTACCCTCCTACCGAGGACATTAGTTTTCCATCCCACTACTAGTCACCAGGGATAACATGAAACCTCAGCATTAACCTACTGCACTAATTGCTAATTTAATGATAAGTCAGTGCAGTATTTTTTTTAACATATATTGAATAAGTCCAGCATTGCGCAATGCCTGCAACAGTTCATTACTTACAAGGAAGAGGAACGGGGAACATTAAGCATACCTTTCAACCTGATAGCGGAAGACATAAGGACAAAAGCCAAAAGCAATGATGGGAAAAAATCATAGTGGAATTGTAAGCATTCATCCTATAAATGTAGAAAGTCACTAGGATAACAGATTTTGCACTGGCATGGATTTACTGAAGATGAGATGAAGTGTGAAACTCAAACGTCTGGCATTAAGGACTGACTGCAATCATTCATAAGTGACCAAGGCAAGAGAAAATGAGGCATTGTCACCATTCTGACACCAGGGACAGGTATGGGGCATTGGTGAGCATGCATAAGTATGTTTTACTGTGTGTTTGTAGGAGAGTCATTGAGAAGGGGCGCTTGTACTAACACAATGTGGCTACCACCGTTAACTAATGCAGAAAAGTGTTGATGTGCATTAACAGTAGATAACTGTAATTTAGAGACATGCAAATTAGCCAATAATGAGGTCTTTCCTCATTGCAATTAACGTGTCTCTGAATCAGCAATCTCTGTATTGCAGAAACATGACATTTTTACCACAGCTCTTAATGCGAGCATGAGGGTTCTTTATGAATCCCCTGGCACATGATACAGAAAGATTGAAATGTATATTTTCATAATTTTAAACCATGAATTTTAAAACCTTCACTTGAAAAGTTTGAGTGTGGCTTTTTTGCAAATATACTTTTTTGGAGTAATCTTTTGCAGATTTGGGGCTATAAAATGTAAATACATGGGACTGGAGATGTAGGGGATTTGCTCCTCTACAAAATACTTTACCAAAAGCTGCATTTCAGCTTCTCATTTTGAGAGTTTTTGAATTCATGAAGTATGCTTTATATTCAAATTTTCTAAGTTGCAAATCGACTTTCATGAGCTGAAATGCCTCGTCATTACTTTAGCGACTTTCATTATCTTTGATCCAGTGTCTGCATTTTTGTAATGGCACTTTCTGAGGATCATCAGCAAAAACTCTGACGTAGCAAAAAATATGTTCTCATATAATAAGAACAAAAATCCTTTTACTGTTAGAACAATACATTATGAGATGGATCTGAAAAAGGATGGCTGGCCAGCTGTCTCCTAAGAGTTATGAAAAAAAATGCCATATGGGAGCTTTACAAGATTTTTTTAAAAAGTGCAAAGATACTACATTCACTAAATTAAGTAGAAATGTATAACTTTGACAAACTTTAGCACTATCAACTTACACTTTTAGTTCCTTCCTATCGTATGAACTGCCTTGATAATAAGGTAAATTACTGACTGACAGGTAATTTTGTACAGGAAAACAAAAAAAATAAACTTTTGTGCAGAATTGTAGAATGACACTTAGATAGCCAATGACATGGGGCAGATGATACCGTCTTGAAAATTAAAGGACATAATTTGAAGCAATGGGAGAGTTGAGGCCATTTGTTGAACTAACTACAGAAGTGTTCTATTTTGCCATTAGAAACACTTTCCTCAAGCTATAATTGCTTGCAGATGAGTGAAGACATGAGAAGTATAGTCCAAGTAAACAGATCACAGTTCAGTAGTTTCAGCCTATAACTTCAGTGAAGGATTTTGATAACTCTCCTCTCAAAAGGAAACTGTCACTTTCCTGGAAATGCCTGTTACAATCCAAGATTATCCACAAAAAAGCAATAGTTTTCACTGAAATGAGGTGATGTCAAAACTGATTATAAAAAGTATAGGTGCATGAAAGATCCAAGGATCACAGAGAAAAGAAAGTCTGGTGTTTCCTTGTAAACCACTGTAACAAACATGAAAACATAGGAATAATATTAGACAACAGATCTTGGGGACTATAAGATCCATAGCTATATACACCTTTAAGTAGACACACCTAAAAGTTCTTGCCATCCATTTTAAGCACTTAATAATATCTATCTCCCACCTAAAGCAGGGCTGTGCATGATAACCCTTATGTAAATCTGTGTCTACCCATCCAGTCATCAAGGATAGATTTAAATATAGTCAAACGAGTACTTTGTTTGACCATTGGTAGTAACTTGTCCCGCAGGCTGGGGATACAATGTGTTAGGAACCTATCACAGCAGTGTAGCTTGTTTACCTGCTACTGTAGATTTACTTCCTTTATAGAGCCATTGGCTTTGTATAGAAATAGGTGGTTAAATAGGATTGGGTCTTTTATGACTCGAAAAGTGAAACACAGGTCACCTTGCAGCAGATGTTAAGCTACAGAGTATAAAGAGATTCATGCTAATCTATTTGGATAGTTGAAGGACTTAAGGCCTGTAACTTTCTTGACTAGAAATCACTGGGCCTTTCCAGTTGAATGATATGCCTGGAGTTGTACATATCACTGGGTGCATTGAATCTGATGATGGGTCTGATAGGTGAAGAGCACAGTGTTAGGATGACTTCTCTGTATCATGAAGATATATTCCTGTGTATCAGATAGAAGGATTTCCTGACTGATGGAAATGGCGGAAAAATAATGATCACATTAGATGGACTTATCCACATAAGCATCTAGGTCACTTATTACCATATCATTCTGAAAACTAGTTATACTATATTTCACATATGAGTTGGGAGCAGCTTTTTGTTGAATACTTTTACATTGTAGTTTTTTGCATTTAGTTTAAGACCAGGATCATTTTTGGTATTACTGCGGTGGTGGTGCTGCGGTAGCGTTGTCACCTCACAGTTAGACGTTGCACGTTCAATTCTCAGTTAGAGCGTCTTCTGTGTGTCGACATGCATGAATGGGCGTTCCTTCGTTGAAGGTTGTGTGTTAGGCCCAGCAAGCCAGCATGTAAAAATCTACTGCCAATCATTAGCGGACCGGAGTTCTGCTGTGGCGACCCCTAACCGGGAAAAGCCGAAAGAAAGAAAGGAAAGTTTAAGACCATTTTTGGTACACTGGTTATCTATATATACTAGCAATTGCTGGACCTGTTTAGCATCAGTGGATGAGCAAATAACAGTGCATACCAAGCAGTAATCAGCAGGTTTGGTCAATCATACTTCAGAAGTATCGGCAGGGATGTCTACAAAATTAATGCATAACAGGTTAAGGCCCAGGGATGAACCCCAAGTAGTTAGAGATTTATATTCAGGCAGGGTAGCAGCAATTTTCACATTTTGGAAGCTGATGAAAAGTCAGTTTGCAATCAAGCAGACAACATAGAAGTTTACATTATGTTTGCCTAATGCTTCAATAATACCAGAATGGAGAACAGTGTCAAAAGCCACGGCCAGGTCAAGATAAGTAGCATGGACTGTGTGTCCATGGTACACGGCCTCTGTAACCTTTTCAAAGAAGCTTATTAGGTTCAGGAGATGGGACATATCCTTGAGAAAAACAAACTGATTGGAGTCATTGTTCCACTCTATTTAGCATTCGTCAGACCTATCACTGAGTACAATTCACCCTTTGGTATGTACCTAACCAGCCATATCCAACAACTGGAATGTCCACAGAGGTTCCTCACTAAAAGAATACACAGCTTAAATAAAATGTCCTATGCAGACCACCTCAAGCCTCTATCCCTGTATTCTGTATCCTACAGGCTTTTGAGGGGAGATCTATTCCTGACATACAGGACATTGTCAGACCCCATTCTGATGGACCTCTTGCATATCCACAAAACACACAGCACCAGAATTATCTGTTCTAAAGACTTACACCTTGCCTGTGATATAAATAAAACCTGCTGGAGAGACAGGTATGTATCCCAGAGATTACCATGTCTCTGGAACAGGCTCCCCATCCATGTGAAGCAGAGTTCCTCCCTAACCAAATTCAAGTGCAACCTGGACATTTACAAGTCGAAAAGGAAATTCATCCCTGATTTGGCACCTATGTCTCTAATGGACACAGGAAATCTGTAAATGGTTCATCCCCAGGCTCTAGCTTGTAAATGTTCCATCTCCCAAGCTCTTGCTTACACTTATCAAGAGTATCAGAACTTGTCAGAGATTTGGGATGCATGGCTAGGCTTAAAAAGGCCCTTGTGACATTAGTTTAGTAAACACCTATAAACCTATGAACATATCTACATCGGTTAAGTTAGCTGCATTTGCAGAAAAGAGTTCTGTTATGATATGTTTTGGGTCTTTACATATAAGCCTGGTGAGTCTAAAGACCCTATATTTCCCTTGGTCTGTATAGGGGCCACCTTGTTTAGCGCAGTCATAGTGGCTGTTATCCAGATATCAGGCACAAAACCTGTGGATAGGCTAAGATTGAATAAAGTAGAGGCTCAGATAACGCATGCTTGGAATTGATGAGAATTCAGCCTGTCACATCTGGTTCCATGAAAGTTTTATTTATAGCCTTTCACATGGATTCTAAGATTTGTTTCAAGGTAATTTCAGAGGAATCTAAATTTTCAGGGATGCAGACAGCAATGTGGGTCAGAGGGGTAAAATTAGTATTAAATTTGTCTGCTAATATATATATATATATATATATATATATATATATATATATATATATATATGTGTGTGTGTGTGTGTGTGTGTGTGTGGATCAGAATGTCTATTGTTATTATGGATGAGTTCAGTGCATTATCGATCATTATTCCTCAACTTTCTGATTTAACTGAAGAAAGATTGTACTTTTGCTTGATGTATGTAGTTGTACTCTTATGTTCCTTCCTGGAATTTTTCAGTGTGATCTTGAGGTAGAGGGATGAGGATTTCTTCCAACTTTTTATTACTTTCCTTTTTTTTGTTATATAGTTAATTAATACAGGAGTTCCATCATAGTGGTTCATGGGTACTTACCTTTCGATGCAGCTGTTTAGGTGGAGGAGAAGGTGGTAAAAGTCGAAGAGGAATGTGGCAGCCTGCTCAGTTAGGGCCATTTGTGGAGGATTGTTAGGAGATTTGCACAGGTCTTCTAAACGTTGAAGTAGTTTAGCCCTGGAGATGTCTTTAATGATGATTTCATTTGAGGGTGGGTAGTACCAGTAAGGCTAACAAGGAAGGTAAGTAATCGGTGGTCAGAGTTAACTAAGGACGAGGAGATGTGGAGTAGGACACAAGCAAAGGCTAGGTCGGTAAGGACAAAGTCAGCGATATTATTAGAGCTTCCAGCTGGTATTTGTTTTCAGTTTGCCCTGACACATAGGCATTAGCCAAGTCTAAGAAATGCTAAGTTTATCCATGTTTAGAGATATGGGTGTGACACTTAATTCTTGGGTAACAGAAATCCACTTGCAAGAAGGCATTTGGTCTTATATTTAACCCCTCAATGGTGTTAAGGTTTCAATCTGTAAAATCAATTCATCGACGTATAATCCACTTGTCTCTTAATTTAATGAATTGTTCTATACCCATTAGGATTGTCTCCTTCTTAAGAAAAATTAGTAGAAAACAGATGCACTAAAAGGAAACTTCATTGAGACACTAAAGTGGAAGATAAGTGTTTTCATCTACTAAACTGTTTTCAAGAGCTGTAGACTTTTTCAGATCAATGTTCAGTAAAATTTTCTTTTAGTTCATCTGAGCTGTCTTTTTATTTATTTTTATTTATTCAGTGAAACAGCCCCCTGAGGCTTGCTGCACAGAGTTGGGGGTTATCAGCCATTTCATATTTGTTTTCCCTTTTTAAGAAAAATTATGATTCTGCAGTTTTATCTGGGAAGTATTGTTAAGTTTATGGTACAATGAGGAAGTCCACAGTGAGATAGTTCAATAGAGGTATGAGTGCTAGTAATAGATTATATGCTTAAACAATATATATATTTTTTATTTAAGAGAATTGACACTGACATATTGAGCATCTGTCAATGTTACTTCTGGGATATTGATGACATTAGAACATACTGTGTTATTAATATCATTTTAAAGGGAGAGGCGCTGCGTTCCATAAATGGATGGAAAGTATCTTTTAGTAATTTTCCTTTATTTCAGTAAACAACATTGGAAAATTAGAGACCCGCCAGTATTACTGGGTAGTGGGTAATTGACATAGTAAGACTTGAGTATTATTAGAGTGTGTTTCTAGCTGTGTGGGAGGAACTGCAGTGGATGGACAGGGATGCCTTTGTTTATAAACAATCATTGTTTGCAGTTAAAAATAATGATTTTTTATTTTCCATGGATCAAACTGTGGTTCATCAGACAACTGTTAGTGTCTGTGTATGGAAACCTGACCTCCAGTGATTTGGCACAGCCAATGTAATTAGTGAATGCTGCATGGATATTATAAGGGAATGCCACATGGATAAGTACATAAGAAGTTCCATGTTTAATTTTACTGTTGAACAATAGCTGAGCTGTGATACTTGGTCCTCAACAATATCCATTCATGGAGATCATTGGTCATTGGTCAGTCATTCCTCAAAAATCACCATTACTCTATGGGTGTGAATACACAGTGGCTACGTTTTTGCATGCTAGCCTTTTTCCAAGCCTGAATTTAAACTCTTTGTGATTCAGAGATATAAAGGACTGATTGTTTTAAGGATTTAATGCTAGCAAATCAAGCACCATCTACTTTAACTGATTTGTGTGTGTATGTGTGTGTGTGTGTGTGTGTGTGTGTGTGTGTGTGTGTGTGTGTGTGTGTGTGTGTGTGTGTGTGTGTATGTCTATGTCTGCTGGTGTGTGTGAAATTATGTGTGCTTCTGTGTGTTTGTATGTGTGCATCTGGTGGAAGGGGGAATGGAACAAGCACTAATGAAAGCAATCTTCTAGAGACATGGGAAAAAAGCTTTGATCAACAAAATTGGATTATTTGGAATAAGAATAAAGCAGCAGCTTTGCTTTGATTCAGTTTAATGGAGTCTGAAGCAAAAGGACTGTTTTATGTCAGATGGAATAAGCAGAAATGCTGAGGTTTCTGTTACTATTGAAATGTTTAGATGTCATGTAGTCAGTGACCTGAGAAAAGTGACTGGAAGAGCAACCTTCATGCATTCTTCTTTGCAGAACCTATCTACCAGACCTCCAATATAACCAAACCAATGTGTTGATTCATGTAGCTAGTATAAAAATGGGACACCACTGTTTACAGTACTGTCAGAAAGGGGAGCCAAAAGACAAAGGGTAACTCTCAAACATCAAACAAAGATGTCAAAACGTTTATTTAAGTGCACTGCTATCTAGCTAGATAGTCATGTCTTGCATTCATCACACATTATAACAAGCATCTTTATTCTGAAACATATCATAAAATAAAATGTTTCTAAGAAATTTACTGTCATATGTCTGATGGAAAAAGCAGAAATGCTGAGGTTTCTGCTACCACTGAAATTTTTAGACAAATGTTGCCACGAGATTCCTGTGTTGGAATGCAATTCATGCTATAGTTTTATTTACTACTGGATGAATGAGAAAATAATGAAGGTATGAGATAAGTCATTTTAGGCAACGTTGGTGAAGAAATCCAGGTTTCCAGCTCTACCTACTTATCAACATTAATTGTTTTCAAATATTTATTCATTTCCGAATTTGAAAAGTTGTGTTTCAAATTTAGATGTCATTCATTTCAGCAATAAAAAGAACATTGCAAAACGTTAATGCATCTTTAAAATAAAACTATGATTACAGGAAAAAATGGGGAGACTTGACTTGTAATTTTAATACAATGAAATACGTACAGGTGAAAAAAAATTAGGCACTGCTGGAACTTAACAGGAAACTTTCATTAAAATTCATTAGAAAACTTTATCTGATTTAGGTAAGAATTGAAATCCACATATTCTAATGGTGAAATAAACAAAAGAGTAAAACTACTCATAGAGCAATGATCTGCCCATTATGTTTAATACTTTTTTCAGAATCTTTGTCTTTCGAGTACTTGATAAAGACTCTGTTTGTTATTTTGAACATGTTTGTAGGGAATTGATTAAAACATGAGTGTAACATATGAAAGTTCTAAGAAGAGACTCACTTTGAGGCTTGGCAAAAGTAAAAGATGATACAGTGGACAAAGTATTCTAAGGGGTAGTACTTGCTGAAGTAATTTATTGTGGTAACCACAGAGAATGAAAAAAAGAATCCAGGAGAAGATCGTTACAAAAAAGCAGCTATCTTCCTCAATGAACTTACGTTAAATGTGTTGAGGTTTACATTAATAATTTATTTTCTTTCTGCCTAGAGAGCAGTAAGATTTATATACAAAAAGGTAGTGTTAAAATGGTTTCACTGTTTCCAGTTACATATAAACATCTTCTTTAAAGAACTGTAGAAAGAAAATTTACTATGGTCTACTTTGTGGTTTAGTAAATAGTGAACCATCTTGAAATTAATTTGTTGATGACTTTTAATGAATTTGGAATGGTAACTGTTCCTGATTAGAAGATTTCTTAGAAGGCTTTGTCAGACTTCATTTAGACTGTTATTCTTTTTCTTAATATCAGAACATCCTGTTGATTACTTAGATCCGCAATTAACAGGATAAGGGAAGTAACACAATTTCAGAGGTTCCTTTTGAGCTTATGGCTGAACAATGGTAACTGCTCCCAAACAGCTACTACTCTTGTTAATCTTTTATAAATATGCATTTAGCTAATTGCAGTGATGATGAGCAGATAAACTTTCCATAGAGAGGAAATATCAGAAACAGCTGTAAGGTACAAATGTAAATATTTAAACTAAAAAACCTGCTAGCGACATGGTACTCCTACCAGCCTCAAAACATGTTAAAAATTGGGTTATAAAATAGTCAAATTGCAAATCAATTTTGGCTTTTCAAAAGAAAAACATGAGCAACTAGGACACTTTATTGATCATTGCAAGCTAACCGTGTATTCATTTCTCATGCATTTATTTGTGCAACAGAGTGAATTGCATGGTCATTCACTTAATCATCTGGTTTACTGAATGTTCATTTTGCTAGATTTGTACTTTGTAGTAACAGGCAAGTAGGTTTTATAGTGTGTGTGTGTGTGTGTGTGTGTGTGTGTGTGTGTGTGTGTGTGTGTGTGTTTGTGTGCGTGTGCGCGTGTGTGTGTTTTATGTGGATATGGGTGAGTGGATGTATTTATGTGTGTGTGTGTGTGTGTGTGTGTGTGTGTGTGTGTGTGTATGTGTGAGCCTTTCTTGTTTAGTGGCAGTATGGTGAGGTGTAGGGTTAGAGTTAGCGCATATTACTAAGATGGTGTGCGGAGTGGGCGGAGTCTCATGATAAAGTGGCAAAAGCACTTTTTGAGTATTTCTCATTTGCAGCAAAGTATAAAAAAAGCATCAAGATAAGCAATTAAGTTGTTGTAGTAAATTAGTACAATAACTGCAGTGGCTGGCAACATCCATAACACCTGCTTGGTCAGACTTTAAATACATACTTTCTAAATAAAGTATTGTCTTTCCAAGGTTTTAGAAATGCCTTGTAGGATGGTTTAATATTTTGGAAGAGAGAGGAAGGTGTCATGCTGGAGAACATTAGAAAGGGAAAAAAAGCATTAAGTTCATAACACTTTGGAGTACACTTTTGTTTGATAATAGAAGGAGAATGCATACTTTGGCCATGAAATTTCAAAGTGCTTTCACAGACTGTATTGTAAGACATGCTTGAAATGTGGCATGCAATATCCAATAAAATGGACCATACAAGCATTGCCAATTAATTGAAAAAGACACCTTAAATGAAAGATTCAGAAAAGTTATCCTAGATCACTTCTCTAACAGGAAATTGAAAACCCATTAGTCCGAAGACTGCTCAAATGATTAAACCATTGAAGGAACCACTGAGCTGATATAAGAAAGCAGCAGCAGTTCAGACAGAAATCAGGGTGTAGTTTGCCTCTGAGAAATGTGGTCCCGTTGCAATCACATAGGGCTTGGATATCCAGCATATCTCTTCAGCAGACAGATGGACAATCTGGGGACACCGTTAAAAGTGACAAGATGTTTCTGTGATTGGTAAAGTAGTGCGAACAAGCTCTACTGATGTGTAGAAACACTGTGATTGCAAGCCTGGGTTCGCACATGCTTCAAAACTAGTGACAGAAATCATCTGCCTACAAGAAGGTGTATTGTGAAACCTGATGGCACACTGAGGCTGGACAATTCTGTACAAGAAAGGAAACAAATAATCAATAAACACAAGAACTATTGCCTCTCAAAAATTATTAAAAAAAAATCAGTGATTAGGAATTCCACAGACAGTGAAAACATTTTGCATGCCAGGAATACATTGTAAGGTAGCCAAGGTAATGCAGCTGTCCAACTTTTGTTAGGTGCCACAGTGCATTCCAGCATACTGGGTCCTTGCATGCCCAGTCTGATGGTAGCTTACAATCAGATGATTAAGTTTCTTACATGTCCCAGGCACATGGTGCATCCCTGCATTACTGTACACAGCTGGAATGGTTACAACTACACCTGCAGCTGCAAGCTGCTGACAGATCACCTAGTAAAGCTTTATGCCTGGCTTTAAACACAGCCCTCAGGTAGTATAACTCAGTTTGAGAGCTCTACTTATTCATTCCCTTTAAGCACAAAACCTCTAAGTAGTAACATATATGGAGATAGTTTATTTGGACATTACTTCCCCTCATGTTGGACACTTTTGCCAGAACAAATAAGGAAAGGTGCCTTTCTATAGTGTTCAGATTTGTAGAAAGATACTTAGATACACACAAAACCCTGCACCTGTGGTATTAGTGAAGCACCTGTAACTCTACCCATTTATGTGGTAGCATTTTCCTGCAGCAGTGGCAATGTTTTACTCCATAGGTAGATTTACAAATAGTCTATGATGTCAGCATTGTAATAATAATAGAACTACTGTTTGTTTTACATACTTCACCTCTTCTCAGCAACTTGTAATGTGAATCAATCCTCTGTAGTTTCTAGCTCAGCAATTACTCTATACCTCATACCTTCTCTCTTCTTAATTTATCTTCCTTTGTCTGAGTTGTCCATTACCAACATTTTTATCTCCTTCTCTCTTCTGTCTTCATACTTATATTTCACACTGTTAAATCCTTTCTGTGACACTGTACAGAATTTGACCACCTCACACTGGTAATAAAACAATTGTATAGTGGTTAGTATTGCCACCTCACAATGCTTCTGAAGTTTCTTTCCCAGTTGGAGTATCTTCTGTGTTAGATCTGTTTATTTTCTCTGTGTCTATGCGAGTTTCTGCTATGGTTTGTAGTAGAATGATAAGGAATCATCAATTCCATTAATTGCCTGTTGGTATGTGTCATGTGTGTGTGTGTGTGTGTGTGTGTGTGTGTGTGTGTGTGTGTGTGTGTGTGTGTGTGTGTGTGTGCGTGTGTGTTTTATGTGTGTGTGTGTGTGTGTGTGTGTGTGTGTGTGTGTGTGTATGTGTGTGTGCGCACACGCATGTGTGCATGTGTGGGTGTGTGCATGTGTGTGTTTTATGTGGATATGGGTGAGTGGATGAGTGTATGTGTGTGTGTGTGTGTGTGTGTGTGTGTGTGTGTGTGTGTGTGTGTGTGTGTGTTTTATGTGGATATGGGTGAGTAGATAAGTGTGTGTGTGTGTCAGTGTGTGTGTGCGTGTGTGTGTGTGTGTGTGTGTGTGTGTGTGTGTGTGTGTGTGTGTGTGTGTGTGTGTGTGTGTTTGTGTGTGTGTGTTTTATGTGGATATGGGTGAGTGGATGAGTGTGTGTGTGTGTGTGTGTGTGTGTGTGTGTGTGTGTGTGTGTGTGTGTGTGTGTGTGTGTGTAACTGTCTCTGCATGTCATTGTATGTTCATCTGCATCCTGTGATCAACAGGTGCTCCAGGCCGGACTATTTCCTTATGCTTGTTTTTGGCAGGATACATGCTGGCTCCCCTGATGACCATGAATAATGTAAAGGAGGCACTGGAGACTGAATGAATGTTGTGAATGCACTGTTTTGTATGCTTTATCTTATTTCACTTATAGTGATCACTGTAATGATTTGTATTCTGTTTACTGCACTGAATGTTTTATCTTTCTGTCCAGCCTTGCATGTCACATCCTATGCAATAATATGCCCTGTAAATACCGTGAGTGCTGACTGGAGTACATAGTCTAACACAATTCATATTCTTCATTTCACACAGCCTTTATCTCCAAGCTTCCTATGAAAATTTCTTTTATTCAGCTGAAGAGTCATACATTCCAAATCAAGCAGATAAATAAAAATGTGGCATGTCAAGCGACTAACAGCATGAGAAGAAGACAGAGCTGAAGATGGGTCAGTAACCATGAATACCAAAGTGCATCCATGTCCACAAGTAGGCATCATACTCAGCAGTGGTCATGTGTAGATGATGATGATGAAGATGATGGTGATGATGATGATGATGATGGTGATGATGATGATGATGATAATGATGATGGTGATGATGATGATGATGATGATGGTGATGATGATGATGATAATGATGATGGTGATGATGACAAGTGAACATTGAGAAGAAATTAATGGAATGTGAAGAACCTATGAAGTGCCTGCAACACACTGACAATGAACTGAAGTGCTGTTCCAACAGCTGCAAATAGTCAGATATTACAAACACAAATCTGGCAAAGGAGCTTGCAGAACCATGCACAGGCTGCCTGTATAATTATGCAGAACATCAGACACCTACTTCATCAAAAGGACTCAGTTCTGCAACTATCCTCTGACCAAATAAGGATAAGTAGTTGTCTGATATTTCATTCGTCTTGAAATTTCTACTTATTGCAAACAATGGTCCAGCTATGGTGAAATGGACCTGCTCTGGATGGTACATTGTATCTCAAAGACTGTTACCAAATTGTGATGATGAGAAAAGACTGAATGCCTACAAATATTCTAGATTCGTTATTGCTCAGTGTAGGTGTTAAGTTGTACTGTTTACCTTTACGCTGATAATGGGTTGGGGAAACTATACAATAGATTAGATCCGGACAGGGCAAAGGTCATATAACATGTTCTTGTTGCTCATCTTCAAATACCGTTTTTCAATTCTTTGTTTTCTATGCCTCTTCCCTTCAGTGTCTACCATCCACTATATTCCAGTGCACCTCTTCATGTTCCACAGCAAAGCAGAATGGGGATGGGTGCACACTCGTATAGTACCATCCTGATAGGAGGGGAGGGTTTTGCCCACTGGACTCCCATTTGCAGCATGCTGTGATGTCAGTGTTGTTTGTATACATGTGGCACCTGCCACACACACACACACAATCTACAATAGATGATTTACTTAAGCTTTTTCTCCACTTTTGTCTATCAAAGTCAGAATGTAGCAACCAGTAGACACCGCTGACAGAGCCAGGCAGAAAAATCACCTACCCTTAAGAAGATTAAGCAAGAATGCATCCCCACCTCTATTCTCAGTTGGATCTTATTGTACCAGGGCAAGATACTGAAACTTCAGTCTCCTGGGTGACAGGTTCATTCTCAAATGTGATATAAATGTCTATGTTCTTCTGCAAGTTAATGCTTCATTCTGACTTAATTATTAGTTTATACACTGGGACTGAAGAATAAACTAATAATTAAGTCAGAATGAATACACTGGGACTGAAGAATCCGCGGTGGTGGTGCTGCGGTAGCGTTGTCGCCTTACAGTAAGACGCTGTCCGGTTCGACTCTCAGCTAGAGCGTCTTCTGCGTGGAGACATGCGTGAATGGGTGTACCTTCATTGAAGGTTGTGCATCAGGGCTGGTAACTCGGCACGTAAAAATCAACTACCAATTATTAGCGGACCGGAGTTCCGCTGTGATGACCCCTAACCGGGAAAAGCCGAAAGACACAAACAAACACTGGTACTGAAGAATACAGATTTAGGAAGGTAACTGGCAAATTGCACAGTGCCACTGTTTTGTATGTCACATGGGGCCTGTTGACAAAACTATCTTTTGACAACAGGACCAGTCAAATCCTGACCTATGATATAAAGGGGTGCATGGAGACTCACTGTTGAAATCTGTACCTTGCAACTCTAATGCCCAGGGTTTAAAACCTGACTTTTCTCTGCATACATGGAATTTGCATTTTCCTCCCATGTGTGGGTTGTTTTTTTTTCAAGGTACTCTGTTTTTGTCCTACTTTTCATAAACATGCTGACTTATTTTTTACACTTTTGCCCATATATATATATATATATATATATATATATTGCATTTACCTTTACCCTTGCAGTCTGGGTCTCAGCTTCTAAGGATCCTTAGACAAACCTACTGAACCAGATAAGAATTTATCAAATAAGTAAATAATTAAGTAAACAAATAAATATACAATGTTTTCCAGATATTACATAAGTATACTTGGTTTCTTTCCAAACAATATGCTGGTTAACTCATTAATCTAAAGTCTAACCTCTGTGGCTGGGAGAAGCTGTGAAGGATGCCTTTCTTGCTCAACAAATATATATAACTTATGAAAATTCTTCTCTATATATGTTCGAAATGTGTCAATAATGATAATTGTTACAAGATTGTCTTCTTTTGTTTCATCATTATGAGATTCCCAAGAGACTTTACTTCATACTGAAAAAATCACATCACAAATAGCAGCGATGTGCTCTTAAGCTACATTGGTTTAATACATTAGGAAAAGCATGTTGTCTACATAAGAAAACAAGAATCTCTCTCCTTTCTCTCACTTAGTCCTATGGCTGAGATTTTCCTTTGATGTCATTAGGTTAATTAGCTTTTCAATTATTTTCTCATCTCTACCTTCCATTTTCACAAGTTTCATGATTTTGTGGATTGCAGTATTGACACATCTGGAATGGGAGCATTTCAACAACTCTAGAAGAAAGAGAGCAACTTCAAATTCAGAGTCCTGCTGGCTGGGACCTAGTGAATGTTTTACACGTGTTTAGCCTGGGGTATGCATGACATCAGACAGGGCAAGTATATTGCGACTTGTGTACTGGGTTGACTTTTTCAGCCTATTATTGTATTAGAACCTCTGATTCTCTGGCTTAGTGTATTTGGTTGCATGTAGTGTTAATTTAGCCCTGCAGTTATTACCAACATCATAGTTATATTTTCCAAAATATACAATTGTCATTTTTAAATGTGTTCATATTCAACCTTACAATATTTATTTCGATTTTGTTCAGTTTTATTAACTGACTCAAGGTACTACAGTCAAAAGATTTTATTTCCAGGAGTGAATGGGAATTAAATTTGACCATTTATTTTTAACTACTTAACAGAATAACTAAGTAAACCTAAACCCATATAGTACAAAGCACTTAAGAGGCAGTCATACAATCAAGCAGAAGCACATTCCCAAAATAAAAATAATTAAAAAAAATAATATAGTTTGAATCTTAAGGCAGTTCTGTTGTATTACATTTCTTTGTTCACTACTGACCCATTTGTGCTGCACTTAATGGAGGCCTTTAAAAGCACTTGTGGAGAATGCCACCTCACAGTGTGGTAGGGACATAGGGACATATGGCAGGGGTAGAAGGGGGATCTGGGGCATCAGTAGCACCATTGCTGTTCAAAGTCATTTACTTCTTTTTTTATGGTTTCCCCCAGGGTGTCATTCATATGTCTCGTTGATTTATTTAGCTGTTTTATCCTATGGTGTGTTTACTTTTTGTAGTAATAATGCCATGGGATTTGACTTTACTGTGTTACTTTCTCTGGGTATAGTAGACCTAGTTATATATAGGACATTATCTACCAACACTGTATGCACAACAGGCTGGAGTCTTCAGCATCGGGATAATTCTGCTTTCTTTAATTTATGTTATTCACCAACATTTCTGGGAGGTACTATTTTAAGACCTAGTGCAATCACATGGTACTTATATCTCACAATGGCTTTCAGTTCAACAAGCCTCAGATTTTGTTGACTTTTCTTCTGACATTATGCAGTTAGCATGCTGTTCTCTTCACCTCATTTGTAGCCTAGTCACTAATAATGTATGCAGCCACTGCTGGGTGCTGCCTATACTCCAGCTGACTCATGTCCTCTTTTCAGGAAGTACAGCTGCTTCTCAACTATCATACCTCTGCCCCCACCAGTTCCCACAACTGAGATCTGTATCCAGAGCCAAATGCCAACAGCACTACACATATAAATATCCTCCCCTATAGCTGAATGATATATGGTTTGACATGCCAAGACTGATTCGTTCATCTCCCCAAACCTACATACCTTTCAGCTTTGCACAGAACCCCCAGAAGTGATCAAATTCAAGCATATCACATTGGTTATAAATGTTTGCAGGAAAAAAACTCCTATAAATAACTGTAAAAAGTCTCTGATGCAAACACAATCTAGAAAAGCTCATTCACATCTGCAATCCACTATTCTGTCTTATAACTTCATAGCAGGGTAATTAACTGAAATAATAAATCCAATAGGGTCCTCTGCTGAACTAGTGAGAGTGGGAAATCAACTGTTTAAAGGTATCAGCATTGGAAAGAAGTCAATAATCCTTGCTCAGCAGTGATGCTTGCTAGTTTTAGTGCCAACATTATTTGTAACTTTCGACTTTTTCAAGCAAGCCTTTATAATTTATCAGAGTAATAACCTGTAACTATCGCTATTATTACAAAAGTTGTTTAAAATAATTATTTTGTAATGTTCATGGGATTAAAGCATACATTGTAAATGGGGTTTGGGATTTTATGTACAACAGATTAAATCTCTCATGAGTAGTCATGAATTTAGCAGTATAATATCATTGGACAAGCTCTCAGGCAGCTGCATGAAAGCTGTTGTGATTTATAATAATTTATCTCATTTTTCTGCTCTCTGTTGCATGTCCTCTATTTACTTAAAAGTGGATGTACTGGAAAGAAATGTGATACCACTTAAAGGCTGTCAGCAACTGTTCAATCTGAAAGCAAGGAAACATACACATTTACTGTTTTATAAGTCTGTAGCTGGATTGCAGGAATATCTAAACAACTGTCTGCATATGTCTGTTGTTACAAAGTGCAAGTGAAAACTAAACATGGCATACATATTGTACGTATTGTAAACATTAATTGCTTTTCATGTTTGATTAAAAAAAAGAATGAAAACTAAATGTAGTTCCAGCTTTTCTTTGTTGCTAGGCTGTTTTATGCAGGTGGATAGTATGCTATGAAGTCAGAAGTTCACAACCAAATTGTGAGAATTACCACACAGTAATGCATTTCACAGTCGGCAACAGTGGCATTTGTTGTGGTATACATATTTCTGTTAATGTGCGATTGACAGCATATCACAGGCTGCTCAGGATAGTACTCTCACTAATATTATACAATAGCCTGTAGTAATAATACCCTGTAATAACATAGGCCTGGAGGATTTCAACTTGCCTTTACTGTCATGCAAAATGTGTACATGTGCAGTAGTATGTCCATAACAGTACCTTAATAAGTCTGCAGTTAACTAATGAAGTTTTAATTATGCAGGCAAACCAGCTGGGGGATATGAAGATGAATAATAATATAGTTGGTGTAGCAGCATCCGGGCCCAAAGTGAAGAACATTCCCATTACCTTCCACAGATATTTGCTTTCCAGAAGCAACACATTCAAACAGTTTATATTTCTATGCTCAAAAATAGGGGCTTTCACCTAACTGGAAAAATGTTCACAATGAGAGTGAAAAATGTTTGCCTTCCAGCAGAAACATTGAAACACTTTGCATTTTCACATGTAAAATAAGAGAGCTGGTTAGTTAATCAAACCAGAAATTAATAATGTGATTTGTTAAGATCAGCTTCCTGGAAATGACTAAACAGCATTTTCAGTCACTGACTGTTGCAAAAGATGTACAGTCATGTTCTTCCAAGATGTGTCTGCTTAGTTATGGCACACAGATGGTCTCAGGGGGACACAGCCTGCCCACTCCCACCCCACTGCAAGAAATGTTTGTAAAATACATTTCTAAGTTGTGTTCCCTTACAAGAAACATTATTTTAGAAAATTGTTCTTGACAATACGTCAATGACTCACTGATTAATAATTTGAAAAAGTATACCACATACATAATATTGCATTCTCTTTATATTCTCATATGAGTTTAATCATACGTAGATACGAATAGGGTAGATGAATATGTTTGCAAGAGAGTAATGCACTGTCATAAAAAAAATAAAATAAAAAATAAATCCAATAGTATTCTTTTTGTTACACATTATATCAGAAGTGCAATCCTGTCAGTACAGATTAAAGAGTTTCTGCATATTGTCAGTGCCTTCTGGAAGCATATAGAGAAAGGCACTATCTCCTTACTTAAAGGAAGAATGGAATTTGCAACCAGAAGTGACAGTGAGATGATTGTTAGGCCTGGAGTTCCTTGGAGGATAAAATGTGCTGCAGTCACATTGGCCAGAGTACTGGCTGCAGTCAGCGTTAGAAATAATCCAGGAAATACTAAGATAAGAACTTCAAATATCTCAGACACAATGTACATGAAAAATAAAATAAAGTCAAAATCACTACAGTGGGTATGACTTCTCTTGGCTAATTTTCCCCCTTTAACTTTTTAAATTTCTGTTGCAGAGATAAGCCCAACAATTAATCTTTAGTGGAATATATCCTCAACATGAACAGTCTGTTGGGTGCCAGTGGACCATTCTAGGCCAGTGCGATCTGCCGCATCCCTTCACAGTTGCCACAAGCTGGAGCACAAGTGGGATTCAAATGCAAACAGTGCACCACAATTTGTTGCTGGAGAAGATATCACACAGCCCACCTTTAGGTTTCTGTGATCTTCTTTCAGAAGAAACAGAGCAGTCAGTGGTGGCACAATCTGATTTCATCCTGGACAAGGTGATATGCTGGCCTCAAGAGGATTTTTAGCCTACACTAAATATATCTTATTCCCCTATAGTCTCCCCTCCAGGAAAAATAAAATCTGCCATTGGACTGGATTAGTGTTATAATATCTAAATATCTAATTAACTAAACCAAAAATAATATTGTGAAAACATCTAAAAACAAAATAAAAAATGATACCAATAGCAAAAGCTACTTAATGAAAACCTGCATCTGCAAATGATTCTGACAGGAGGCAATCTCCTTGTACCCACTTCAGAGCTTTGCTCCCACAAAAATATCCCTGTATATATATGCAAACCCCATGATCACACAAAGCTGGGAAAAAGATAAATTCCCCAAATCTGTGTTCATTAGGCTCAGAAAATCATTGACATAGTGGTCATATTTCCATAATATAACAACCCTAACAGACATATTCTTTACATTGCATATTTTAATATGGGCAGATTACCTTCCACACCCACCTTATCTATATTTATCAATACTATGGTCGCATAACATTGGGGAATGAAAAAACAAAAACAAAAAAAACAAAACATCAACCAATGCACTGAGGTCTTCGGCAATCACTTAAATACCAGTGATACAGTTGTCACTATTGTTATACAGAGGCCATATCATAGGATCATTTGTCTAAATGCACAGTCAATAATATTATATTACTCACTAGTTATCATTCATATATATGTAGTTACATTATTTATATCTTTTTAAAATTATTTTTAGACAGTAGTAATGGACAGCGCAGTGGTACAGTGGTTGTATTGCTGTCTCACAGCAAGAGGGTCTCTGGTTCGATTCTCAGCTGTGGTGCCTTCTGTGCAGAGTCTGTATGTCCTCCTTGTGTTCATGTGGATTTGCTCTGGTATCCTCCCATATTACAAAGACATTTCTCCCTGGGAGTTTACTGAAAATTGGCTCATTCCAAGTCAGGCATCCCTAGTAAACAAATGCTAAATAAATAAACTGCATTATCTGTAAACATGATCACATAACATGCTCCCTCACACTGAACATGTATTACAGATGGAAATCACATTTTTGTATCAGTGCATCAACAAAGCTATTTTTCTTTAAAATTTGCTTCTCCCAGATTTTCAAAATTAGCCTTTGAGTATCTTCCATATAATGAACAAGTGGTTAGCATTTGTGCAACTAACATATTTTGACAATTCAGAAATATGCATAATTTTAAATGTTATACTAGAAATTAACTTGAAAGAAACTGCCATGACTCAAAATATAGAAAATAGGAAATAGTCATCTTCGTTCACTTGATATCATCAGAGGTTGATATTTTTATATATTTTGAACTTCTTTTTTAAGTTTGTATATAACTTAAGTGCATAGGTATATTTACACAGAGGGGAGATTAATGAATAAGTAACAAACATTGTTATTCGCTGCTAATGAAAAGAAATCCATGTTATATGTTTTCCCCTCACACTGATCATTGAAAGAATACATGATTAAATGACTGAATGAATGAACCAACAAAAATTAGATAGAAGTGAAGAACAGCACATTATTTTAGACCTCACAGAAATGCATACGTTCTTGGTTCATTATTTCCTTCATATAGAAATGAAAATGGCCCTGTAAAAGAGACTGAGAAAGAGCGGTAAATATTTATTAGCTCTGATTCGACAAAGTGGGAGACATCAGGCTTCATTATGTTATCCAGGTATGATTTGACAGCGATAGTATTGTCGCATATTGATGTGAAAGTTAACAGTATCTTTTAAACTAGCTAATGTATGCATACTTTCATGTAAAAAACATGCTTTCTTGTTGTAGCTGTATATAATAAATCGCCAAATGAAATGTTTTCTAAATAGACAATTGTCTCATACCATTCTTTATGGCATAATATTGCCCCAGTTTATACAGAGGTTTGACTGTACAAAATTCATAAGCTTTGGCCTTTACCTGCCTCTTACATCTTACAGACTATTCTTTGATATGCTACTATGTCTGAAAGCTAGATAGACCATAACCAGTGCTATACACAAATCTAACTCTGCAGTTATCCGGTCACTGAAACAGGTGGTTTGATCAGCAACCCTTTTTGATAATGAAGCTAAGTTGTTATGTGGATATTAAGATAGCTGTTCTATAGAAGGACTACATACCCTTCAATGAAGGTGCTCTCCATTGCCTGACCAGTGTTAAGATAAAGATAAATACAATGAGAAATAGTTATGAACTAAAGTACACAAGCAACATTTTCACAGTTTGGCTGCATGAAAGTCTTAACAAATCTGTAGTATAACAGAGTCTATCCCTAGCTTCATGCTAGCAATGAACCTACTGCACAAGTCCTCAAACATTTGGCAGATACTTGTTTTAAATCCAGGGAATTATGGGTACGATCATATTCTGTGTAACACAAAGGCCAGACATATACTTTCCTCTCCAAATGAGCCATTTAGTGAGCTCTTTGGTTGTTAAAATTTCAGGGGATTCTCACAACAGCCAACTCTTGCAGTAAATATGCCGTTACCTGAAAACTCATAAAAGAAGAGTGAGGGTGATGATCTATAAAGCTGACATAACTCATGAAAGGCACTTGTTTCATCATAATTGCTGAGATGAGTGCTGCAATTAATTGCCATAAATGCTGAACAAAAGCACAGTGTTAAACTTTGTGCAATATGTATGTTTATAGCCTTGCAACTGGAACAGACTTGTGACTTTATAAATCCCTTAGCAACACTAGTTTCTGGAGCCCAGTAACCCTCATAAAGGAGGAGGATTGTATTTTTATAGATATAAGGGTAACACCTCAGTTTTGTAAGAGATCAATAAATTACTGCATGTATTCGGCTAGAACAGGTAATCTAATTGCACAGCTGATGCTGCTATTTCTGACTTGTCTGGACCACTGCTCTAATTCAGTAGCAAATGGAAGATGGAAGTGTTGGAGTCTAGCCATTTCATCAAATAGGAATCATGAAAGGGCATATCAAAGCATTGATACTTACAGAATGACTTGTTACTTAGCCTCCACTTATCCATGAGAAACTGAAAGGTGGGAAAAAACAATGTGCGCATTACCTATTTTGTTTGGCCAGCAAGCCAGTAAATACCCACATCCTCCCACTCTATGTATCTCAGGAGTATTCCCTCAATATTAAGCCATTTACACCTCGAATGGGAATGGCCAAGCCCTAAATTTCTTGCAGTTTGATTACCTGCCTGAAACCTTAAAAATCTGAGTTTAAGGGTGTGAGGTGTTTAGTGGGGGAATTAAAAAAATCTTATTCTCTCAAGGATATATGAGTTAAGCAGACAGTATTCTAGCTTCACCCATCCTGGTAAATATTCATTTTCAATTAAAAAGCTGATGTAGTACAAGGACATGACCATACATTCCCCTATGAGGGTTAGTGAGGCCAATGTGAGCCATGGGGCAGATGGCCTGTGTGCAAAGGTCATTTCTTTTGCTGTTAAATTACCTGGTTGAGCAAGTCAGTGAACATTGTGAACCACGTGAGACGTGAGACAAGAATGTGGCCGAAAATATAAAAATGTAATGAGGCTAAAAACATCTTGATAATAGCTGTTCTGTTCACCATAGAAGGGTTGGGAGGGTGACCTAATGGTTAAGGTGCTTGCCTTACAAACACAAGGTGCAGGGTTTGAGTCTCACAAGGGATAATTGGCTAGGCTTAAAATGGCTCGCAAGGGCAGTTAGCTTAGTACTAATCTATGAACCTATGAACCTAAAGCCATTGATTCTTTCATGAGTGGTCCCAAAAAAAAAAGAAAAAGAAATTCCAAACTGATTTGAGATCAAGATCTGGCATACCGCAAAGG
Organism: Protopterus annectens; assembly: GCF_019279795.1. Classification (NCBI taxonomy): domain Eukaryota; kingdom Metazoa; phylum Chordata; order Ceratodontiformes; family Protopteridae; genus Protopterus; species Protopterus annectens. Next base: position 1,187,500,367 of record NC_056743.1, on the reverse strand, counting down.
TATTTGTGGAGTCATGTGCAGAACAATGAAGAAACAGCAGATTTTAATGCTAGCCATTGGGTGACCATTGAAAAGAGTTCAGTTTTATTATCACCAGTCTTCAAACCCAAGACCACTCTGAATGCTGCGAGAATTTTTGTGATGACAGGAATGTCATATTTTGGTTCTGAGATAGAATTCAACATATGTCTGCAAATGACAGGGGTTTAGTATCTATACCCTGAAGTGGACATCCTCACAATTCCACAGAGTTGTGGATAAATCTATTAATAGTTTTAATAGCTAGGATGAAGAGTGTGGGGAGAATGGACACTCTTGCTTTATTTATATGAAAAGTGGAAGCGAGAGGACAAAGTAAAAATCAGTGATACCATTGTTAGATAGCAGCTATATAATGCCTACACCACTGAGTCAAATTCTTTAAACATTGACATTGACAGTATGACTTTCCAAAATAATTTCAGTGAACAGAATCAAAAGCCTTCTTGAAATGAATGAGAATAGGAAAGACTGGGTTAGAAATATTGTGCAAATTGTGCATTAAACACAGAGGGATCAGAGATGATCTGTACTTCACCTAATACACTTTGGGGATGGGGAGAGAGAAGGTATCATCTGATCAGGAGATATTTTCAGGTCAGTACTTATTTGGGCTATTGGTCTGTAGATGGACACTTTAGTGACATGTTTACCCAGTTCAGGTAGGACTTTTATTATGAAGATGAGCAATGAGTAGTTGATGTGCCCGCTGTTGAAGAATGCATGGAACAAGGCCTGAAGAACCGCTGCCAGTGGATCAGCCAGTGATGGTAGAGTTCTGGTTTACACCATCTCATCTAGTAGCCTTGTCTTTGGAAAAGGAACCTAGAGCCTTCCTTTCCTCTTCCTCTTCCTCTGTGCTTTTAGTGGATAATAATTGTATCTGTCTCTGAGATAAGCTGTGATATTGACATTCTAGCCACCTTCAATTACCTCTAATCATGATTTCTTATGGCATGCTGTATCTGGACAGAGCAATTTATGGGAGCCAACAAGCTTTTCATTAATGACTGCATCATTTACTTAAGCCTTTTGGAAAAGGTAAAGATGAAAAAATGTCCATATCTACTTTTTTTTTGTTTTGTTTCTCTCTGTGCCACTGCAGATGTATGAAGTGTCCATAACATGTTTTTAGCCTGACATGTTGTACAAGCTGTATACTTATAAACAGATGGCATTTCAACATATAACAGTACTTGTGTGGTATAGCATTCCCTCTTGGGCACTTAAGCTATCTGCATAATGTTGCCAAGTCTGATCCAAAATAGCAGCTGAGTCAGCAAAACAAACTCATAGGTGCTATTGGTAACCAACCTATGCAATAGCCAAGGTCAGATGGCTTTTCAAGTTATATTCTGTCATACCTTCGCTTTTAACACTTCCATTGCCCCATGTCTTGTTGCCCCTGTCATGCCCTTGAATATACATATTAAACAATCCATTACAACTACTTTTTTTACTCCTTTTGTGTGTGTGTGTGTGTGTGTGTGTGTGTGTGTGTGTGTGTGTGTGTGTGTGTGTGTGTGTGTGTGTGTGTGTGTACTCTTGCCATCCTGTCATTACTCACTGGTGGCTTGAACTTGTGCTTTTTGCACTTGCACACAGGGAGCACCTTGTACTCACATCACCAATACACAAATGTGCACCTTCATTTTGATTTGGGACTCTCTGTCCACTGTATGTAGCTCCCCAACTTGGATATGTACCATCTCACTGATCCATCCTAATGTGCTTCTCACACAGCTCCTGGCATGTGACTTACAGTACAGAATAAGTATTTGTTGGGGATTGCTTCATGGCACCCCCTCCATGCTGCCCAGAAGAATTATATTTACACTATTCATATACTTCTCATATACTTGTCAATTCTCACATACTTTTTTCTGTGACTCATTCCACTGCATATTTGCATGTTTTTTTTTTTTTTTTTTTTTGTTTTCTTTTCTTTTTTTCCTAATCCATCTCCTTCACTGTGCATTTCTTTTGACTACAGGTGTCTATACTGTCTCTGTGCTTCTACTCCCCACTACCTGGGCCACCGTTCCTACTTTTCTAAGGAGTCCCATACCTCTGTTTGATAAAACACCTTCCACTTCTTCCAACAACTGTATCAAGGTCCAGCTCTGGTAATGCAGCAGCCACTCTATACTGCCCATGGATCATGCAATCAACTAGAAGCCCTTGCTCCATTTTATCTTTGCATGATGATATGAGCAGTCATGTTAGTTCATAGGTTTGAATACTTCTGCCTCTGCTCCAATGACACTCACATCATCGTTGCTGGTTCTGAACTCACTTACTGACAGTGCCTTTGTCCTGGTGCTAGAATACAATCCTGCATGACTGCACCCTTCTTTCAAAGAACACAACATTCATTCTTTTCCACCCCTGCTATCTAAACCTCGATCACTGACATTGCAAATGGAATATGGAATAAAAACCTTTGTGCAAGAAACCACCCTTTATAAATTTTTATTTTCATAGAAAATGCTATTTAAAACTATCATTTTGATTTGGGGTTTTCTTACTTTTAGTAAGGAATGCTTCAAAAATAAGATAAACAGCAAACAGAATAAGCAAGCTTCTGTGGGACTGCAAATACCCATCATTCTCTCTTTCCCTTACTATCTTTGTATATCTAAAAGGAAATACCTTAATAGCTCCCCAAACCATTTGTGCTTTGGAAAAAAAAATAATCTTTGTTCTTTTTTCATTTGAAAGACTTCTGTCTTTGCCTTTTCTTATAAGGTATTGCTCCGTCTGAGTTAACCCTGCCCCACCCCATCTTTAAGGAAACAGATGCTCAAGTCATTCAGCGCTTAACAGGCTCCATGTCTCCAACATTTGAGTGCAAAATGCAGAGCACCAGCATATTATTCAAACCTGAAAAAATCTGAGTATGCTGAGCTGGAGTTTAGAAAAGCTTCAGATGGAAAATTAATCGCTCATTTTATTTTTGGGGGAATAAAACAAGAATCTTACAAGCTGTTGTATTTTTGTTTTATTTATCTTTTGTTGACCAGATTAGTTCTATGATCCTAGTTAGTAGTCTCTTTACAGGGGACACCCAAGGTGGTATTTATACTAGTAGGAGAAATTTGGCCAGGACATCAGGGATCCTTTATATCCACCACCAGCTCAGACAGATGTAGCCTCAGTTTAACATCTCATCCAAAGAGCAATACATTCAGGATTACAGCACCCCCCCCCCTTACATAGCACTGAACTGTCAGAAATCCATCTACCTGGTATGGGAATAGAACCTCCAGCCTATTTCACCAAAGGTGAGTGTGCTACCTGTGACACCAATGACACTGCATAAAACAGTTATGTCACCTGTATCAGACTTAACTAAGCAGTAGTTACAAAAAGCAAACTAACACAATCAGAAGTTTCTCAATCACTGAAAAAAAATGTTGATCTTGATATCAGAAAATGACTGCTGAGCTACTTTGCTGAGCTACTTCACACCATGCATTGTTTTTCTACTCACTGTAAAATTATTCTACTTGTCATCCTAGTTAACTACAGTTAGGTTTCTAGGATGTTCCATGATTGAACCACTGATGTCAGAAGTTGCTTGTAATTACCCACTTATTTGTTGCTAGGATTTCCCATGAGTAAACTACTGGTTGCAGAACTTATTGCTGCAATTACCCTATGATTTCTGCTTTTTTATTAGTGCTTAACTTGATGTTTTCTAACATTATTCATACCATCGCTTCTTGAATAGTATAATTTTTAATGCTGACATCTTAGATGTATGTGAAGAACTACGTTTGAGCATGAAGTTTCAAAATGCAGATATGAGTAAGTAAAATGATTTGCAACAACATTAATTAGTGCTGTGGAAATATAGTGAGAAATCAAATGCATTAGGAGGGAGAATAGAAAGAAAAAGAATGGCAAGAGAACTTTCCAGAAAGGAGTGGGTGGTGAGGAACTTAAAGTAATTTATAAATAAATGTGCCTAGGAAGAAGGTGCTCCTTTCAGAGTTTGGAATCCAGGTGGCTTTGGAATGTATAACTACGTCTTAGTGAAAAGGAGATGAACTGACAGATTTTATTAAGTGGAACTTGTATAGTGTAGGTGTTTGCGACAGAGATGGTAGATCCATAGACAGATTTGATTGAAACTAAAAATATCAAGTGCTGCTTCTCAGTACTTCAGTCTCCAGTTCAGTTTTTGGCTAAACTGTATTTGGTGCAGAGTCTGTACATCACCCCTGTGTCTGTGTTCCAAAGACACATTGCATGTGAATTGATTCTCAAAAATGCCCATAGATGTGTGTGTGTGTGTGTGTGTGTGTGTGTGTGTGTGTGTGTGTGTGTGTGTGTGTGTGTGTGTGTGTGTGTGTGCGCGCGTGTGTGTGTGAATGTGATCCAGTATTTGCATGCATCCTGTGACTGGCTGGTACCCCATCAGGGATCATTTTCTCTGCCTTGCACACCAACTGCTGGAAGAAGTTCTGACTCCCCTACAACCACAAGCTGGGGTAAATGGGTAATCAGGGAATGAAAAACACTTCATTAAATGCCATTATTTAAAATGGAATTCAACTGAAAATGTAAATAACTTAACCACAAGTACTTTATTTGGGAAGATGGCCGAGAAGCGGTTTTGCCAAGTCAGGTTTAATTAACTCTGACTCATTCAACCCTGAGATCATGAAAATGAATATTGTCAAGTCAGAAGCTATAATAGGAAAGGCATATTTTAGGAGCTATAAAAGGAAAGGCATAATTAAGGATGGGTGTGTCAACCCTTTGCCCTAGCACTATTCTAGTTCACTTCATGAAAATGTAGACGATTGCATAATGTTGATATTGAAGACGATTAATGTTTTCATGGATTTAAAACTGAAAAAGTATTATAGCAATTCAGTGCAGAAAGTTATAGGTATAAGCTGCTAATGAGTTTCATCCTATAGTATTAGGTTTGAGTCCTTCAGTCTGTTCTTGCAAACTTAATTCCAAGCAGAAATAAATATGTGAGAATGAGGTCAAGCCAAAGCTCTGAGTATCTCAGTTCCTGCACATTATCAAACTTGGACGAACTGTATGATTAGCCAGTTTGAAGGAATGTGTTCTTAATCTAGAAGAACTAAAATTCATCTCCTTCATTTAGTGAAATGCATTTTAAGTTATTTTGAATTACATTATTTATATAGAATGAGGATGTCTCCCAAGAAGGTAGAAATGATTAGAAATGGTGCTCGATCAGTTCTGCAGGAGGTAAAATCATCAGTGTATGAACCGGAAAGGGGTAGGGATATAGAAGTGGTAAGGCTTTCAAAAGGGAGGGCGAAGAACAGAAGCCCCAAAATTGGGTCACTGAGGATACTTCTGACAATAGGTGATGGTAAATTTTATATTTCTTCAATTTCCTCTCACTGTGTGTCTCCTAAGGTGGTTAGTTATCCAAAGAAGAGAAGACTGGTCAAGGATCATGCCGGAAATTTCAGGTAGGAAGAGATATAGAAAAAGAGAGAGAGAGAGAGAGAGAGAGTTAAAGGCCTTTCTGGGGTCCAAGTCAGCCTCATCCAGCAAATTGTTGATTATCCATTTCAGTTTTACTTGTGATAGTAATGATGTGTAGGTTAGTAGTGGCAGTCAGGTCTTTTCTGTAGCCATGCTGTACATCATGTAGAAAGCCAAGCAATTAGAGGAGGTGTTTTTTCAAACATATTTTCAAATAGTTTCGATACAGAGTGGAGAAAGGAAAATGGCGTGAGATGATCATCATGGGTAGATATCTGGGGAGAGAGAAGTCTGTGGCATACTCCCATAAATCTAAAAAAATGCTGGATGTAATAGATGTAATAGTGAGACAAAAATGAAGGTGTCCCATGTCACTGGGACTCTATGAAGGTGTCCCATGTCACTGGGACTCTGGAGCGAAGGCTGTCTGCCTTAGGATTAGCATGGTACGTAGTTTCACTAGTAACATATTGGTGATTTTGACTGAAACAGATTAAAAGAAAAATAAGCCAAAGTATTTATTGATGGAGGCCATGAAGGGTATAGACGAGAGAGTGAATGAATGGGAGAGTAAGTTAAATGTGAGGTTAAGGCAGCTGCAAGACAGCATTAGGTCCACAAGTGACATTGTAGATTATCATTCAGATTTTGAGACATGGAAGAGCAATCTTTTGCTATGCCTTGTTTGCAGTTTCTTTGAAGCTACTGTAGAAGACAAAATAGTTATTATTGGTCTGATGTATCATCTGGATTCATTTCTAAGTAAAGCGAAGTTGGTTCAGTGAATTGAATGTCCATAATTTTCATAAATACACAAGTCCTTGCTTTGGAGTTTAAACATTTTGCAAAACTGATTCTACTTGCGATTTAAGGAAAGAATATTACTGAAAAAGGAAGAACCATATTTGGAAAGTACTCCACAGCACTGCTTACTAAATCACATTTTTCGTTATCTAGTCCTTCTAAGTTGTGATAGTAATAGGAAGTAGGTGAGTGGTTGTATTCTGGTCTTTTCAAAAACTATGTTGTGTGTCATCAAGAGCATGACCAGGCTCTAAGTTACAATGAGTTGTGCACACAACCAGTCTCTAAGTTACCCTGAGTTGTGCACACAGTCAGGATGTAAGTTACCCTGAGTTGTGCACACAGCCAGGATCTAAGTTACCCTGACCTGTGCACACAACCAGGCTCTAAGTAACCCTGAGTTGTGCATACTACCAGGCTCTAAGTAACCCTGAGTTGTGCATACTGCCAGGCTCTAAGGTACCCTGAGTTGTGCACACAACCAGGCTCTAAGTTACACTGTGTTGTGCACACGACCAGGCTCTAAGTTACCCCGAGTTGTACACACGACGAGGCTCTAAGTTACTCTGAGTTGTGCACACAATCAGGCTCTAAGTTACCCTGAATTGTGCACACAACCAGGCTCTAAGTTACTCTGTGTTGTGCACACGACCAGGCTCTAAGTTACCCTGAGATGTACACACAGCCAGAATCTAAGTTACCCTGAGCTGTGCACACAACCAGGCTCTAAGTTACCCTGAGTTGTACACACGACGAGGCTCTAAGTTACTCTGAGTTGTGCACACAATCAGGCTCTAAGTTACCCTGAGTTGTACACACGACAAGGCTCTAAGTTATTCTGAGTTGTGCACATGACCAGGCTCTAAGTTACCCTGGGTTGTACACTGCTACTATTGTTTATTTATAAAAATTCCTTGTTGCTCCCATCTCAGCTGCATTGCCTTGCATGCTGCTTCTGCTGCTCTTTGATTATAATCATTTTTAATTATCTGCAGGTCAGTTGCTCATAATGTTGTTTTTGTTATAATAGCTCCTTGCTGTTCCCATACCAGTTCATTGTCACCATCAGCAGCTACTTTTCCATTAGTACTTAAGTTATTGACAGTAACTATGTCTGACTGCATCCGAGCATATAGCAGCTGAATGTGATAAACCCTGCAATCAATCAGTGTGTGACAGGTGAGCCTACCTACTCTTTGAAATGTGTGTTTCATGGTATCTGAGTCAACATCTCTTCATACTGAGCCTTGACGTACATGATATGTAGATTCCTAACCAACCTCTAATCATATTATTAGTGGCATCTGTGCCTGCTATTCTAGAGGATGTTGTGTGTAGTTTTGCTACCTATTCAGCCTTCATTTTACTGGCATTATTCATGTATTGCTCTCTTACTACTCTGTCTATGTAACTAAACTATGGTTATGTACTACTCGACTCTTACTGTACTTAATTTCTGCTACCTCTTCAGCCCTCATACCTTTGTTATTATTGTTAGATATTAAATATGCTGAAAGAAAAAGCTTGCTTAAATGCAGAAACAGAGTTTAGTAATATGTGATCAGCAACCATACTAAATGACTGTGGCTTAAAAAAATAAGGAACTTGCTTATGAGTGTATTACACACACATCAAGAAAGCTGACTTCTTACAGACGTGACAAGAATGTAATCTGCTTTCACTGGACAACAGGACATGCTTTTCTAAGAAAGTTTAAAAATGTGCTTTTCTAATCCACAAGGTGTTTCCTTGAAGACAGTTTACTTATCAGCATTTGCACAAGAACAGATGTGTTAGCATTTGCGTCATCAAGGCAGTATCTTTCCAAAACCAAGAGGGTGTGTGTTTAACTAAAATATGTATAAAAAGTCTGTATTAAATCTAGTTATGTTAGAGGTATGGTAAGGACACAAGTCCTGAGGTAAATGTTATATCTCTCACATCATCTGTACTATATGAGAAGTAAAGTTGGAACTTTGATTTCAGCAGCCAGAAAGACTGAGTGTCTTAAGAAGACTTCAAATCCCACAGCAAGAGCAAGCAGTAAGAAGCAGTAAGCAGAGAGATCTAAATATTTTTTCAATAGCGACCCAGCTGAGTGACTAGAGTGCCATATAATTTTTCAATTATACTGAATTTATGTGCTGTGCTCAACTATAGCTGTGTGCTACTATCAGATTGGACTCTTTCTGTAAATTCTTCTACGTACTCTCCTACACAGCCCATTTTGTCTATATACTTACCTTCTCTGCCTACTGGCTAAAGTGTCTCAATATATCATTCCTGCCCCTAGGGAATTTGACTCACCTGGTAACCATGAAAGGTGAGTCTACCTGTATTCTTTCTGCTGCCATCTGTACAGCAGTTGGTATTCTAAGACAGTCTAGAAACAGCACAATGCTCTTTGAGAACCAGCTCTGTTACTGGACTAACATGAAATGATTTGTGAGAGGTGAAATTATTTGTACAACCTAGAGACCATCTCATCACTTACAAAGATGGTTGGTAAACAATGCATAAGCTCAGCCATACCTCTACTAGATCAAACTAGACAAACATACATACTGAGGTTGTAGAAGAAAAATTCCTCAAGCTTCCAAGAATCAGCCCTAAAGAGCTTAGACAGAAATGCCCAAGACAACTCTGCCAAACACATTACGTGAGTCACCGGGCTAGAGACAACAAACCTTCATCTGTCGCCGAGTCGATTCATCAAAAAGAAATGCCATAGTAATTGGTGACTCCTTTGTCATGTGATCTACACTAACTACACTCACTTCATTATCAGGTGATCTACAATCCCTAGGCAGGACAAAGACAAAGTGATAGTTGCCTTTTTGCTGTCAAGATCCATGACTTATGACCCATGACATCATTAGGGCCCTATCTGATAAGTGATTTCAACTGCCCATCGATTAACTGGACCACCTAAACAACAGAGGTTAAGTACTCCCTTAAATTCCTTGCTAAGTAAATGCTATCACCCTTTGTACAAATAGTTAACCAGACAGACCACTAACAGTCAAAATCTTCTTGACCTTGTCCTCACCAATATTGTACCTACTTGCACTACTCCTGTAGCATCCTCATCTCTGGTCAAATCTTTCCACAGATCTGTAATCCTCCCTAATCTTCTTTATTAGGGCATCTAAACCCACTATATCAAGCACCTCAAACTATATGATGAGCTATTAAAGTTCACATGCATGATTTTCGGTACCCTTGTAGCCTCAGCTATCATTTATGCCAATGAAGTTTACTTCAGTCTAACAAATAACATAAACCAAGCTGTCCCAATCAGAAGTAAATATATTGAGAAATGTAATAAAAATACCTTGGTGTAATACCAGCATTTGTAAGCTCTATAGTAAAAACAAAAAGCTAATTAAGGTCTATGATATATAAAAATATGTTAAAGACTCAATCAAAATAATAAGCTAAAGTCAGAAAGCAACCATAAGAAAGATCAAAGTGTATCATGAATTAAAATTAACATCTGAAACCAAGGATAAGTGTTCTATATCAATTAAATATAAATTATAAATAAATAGTGCTAATATATTTGCTGCTAAATGTAGTGCCAACTTCACACCAGGATAAGTCATTGAAGTCCCACAGACTCTCAGTCCCTTTCACCCTCCAAGGCTATTATAGACCATTTCCTAACTACACTGTCTTAAATGAAAAGCACAACCTCTTAGAGACTCATCATTATACCTGCTTACTAAATCAACAACTCTGAAAAAAGGACATGGCAAAAACGTCTTGTTTGTGATGAGGCAAGCATCAAGAAAAATAGAAGGTCTACTTCATGAATCATATGAGATGTCCCAGAGACTTTAGAATATATTATCTGAGGTAGTTATTGTATTGGTGAAGATGGTTGTCATTAAATAATAGGTACATATCCTTAACTAGGTGCTAATTTGCTCCTCTCCTTTGAAAGTAAGCCTTGTTATAAGGGTTAGATATGCAGATAATAGCTGATAGGTAGTAGGTTCAAGGGCAATGCCTAGAAACTGTTCACATACAGCTGGTACTTAACATCTGTTGTGTTCCTCCAAAACAGAAGCATATGCTGAATAATCTCAGGGCTTAATGGAAGAGTGGGATAGCTGCAAATGTACAATTTCACTGAAGTGGGATGGCTAATAAGCAGGACTAGATGCAGTCCATGGCTAAATGCATTTTCTGTATTTCTGTTTATGGACTAGTAATAAAGACATTCCATCACCTATCATGCTAGAATCATACAGTATATATAGATGTAATACTCGAACACTGCATGATTTCTGTCTGAAGTTTTGAGATCTAGTACTAAAAATAAATTGCTGCTAGGTAACAGCCAGCCAGAAAGGAGATGATTAGTTCCTTAAAGCCAGATGTGACTCCATTATTGCAGGCCAAGTGTTGCAGTATGACGACCCCCCCCCCCCCGTCCAAGCCAAGGCTATAAGGCAGAGAAGCTGGCACGTGAGGCAGTATTTAAGGATGCAAAACATTATAATTTTCTTTGCCAAGAAAACAGACAATATTATGTCATCATTTGTTATGCTGACTTGGCAGCATGTTAAATACCACTACATCAGAACTCAAGACAATGGACATAACTGTATACCAATAAACATGTAAACTGCTTATAGAATTGGAATATGTTTATAAAGGGGCACGTGGTGTAGAAATTGGTGAAATTCAGGTCAGGGTAAATGACAGATAGTACTGAAGGTGAGCTTAAGACATGTACAAGAGGGAATCAACACAGACACATAAGTTCTAAAATGTTCCACAAAGCACATAAAACCCAATAGTTTCTGGGTACCTAGTGATTCCCAAGATTCCAATATTTTATGTAAATGTTTTCTCAATCACATTTCACAAATCATCCACAAACATTATTCGAATTTCCAGAAAACCTTGTAGTCTGATTTGGAAAATATGCACCTCACAGGGAGCTTTCTTGTGAATCCTGCACTGTCTCCATTGTCCCGCTGATGCACTGTTTTCTGCAACAGTCAGCTTCTCAGTCAAAGAGGGACTATCTTAAGGAAAGCATGTGGCAACAAGTCAAATTTCTTCAGAGGGCTTTTCAGAGAATCTTAATATGAAATGTATTCAAAAAAATCTGTGCTACTCATGTTATTAAAATGTATCAATTTCAGTATTTAACTTTATTTTAGCTTTTAAGCAATGTCTACTCATGGCTGAAATTAGTCTAAAGACTTCAGACAAGCTCAGCTACACAGTAAACAAATTAAATACATTAAATAAAAAAGAAAAACTATGAGGGAACAGCTTAAATGTTAATATAATCTTACTTGAAAATGACCTGTCTTTATTGCAGATGTAGTATTCAGACATAGACGTAGTTATCAGATGAATAATGTTGTTAATAGATGTTAGTGAGGGACAAAAGTAGAACAAATGTGTAATTAAGTGTAAAAAGGCTAGATGCAGTTTAGTGAGGGACTTGACACATTCGTGAGAAAGTCTCTCAGGGGTGTGTGTGTGTGTGTGTGTGTGTGTGTGTGTGTGTGTGTGTGTGTGTGTGTGTGTGTGTGTGTGTGTGTGTGTGTGTGTGCATGTAACAGGCAGATCATGAAAGTGTTAATCAGACTGTCACAGAGATTTGAATGTTTATTTCCAGCACAGTAGGAGTTAAAACACTTTCCTTTAACCAATTGCTTTTTTTAACTGTTAGTGTCAAGGAAAAGGGTGGATCTCAGGACCAATACTTTGCACATGTAGTTTGAAAGGAGGACTGCATATTCACAGTAAATGATGGAGAGAGAAGGTTGGCAAATGAGAGCTTTTCCACAGATCATTTAAAAGATTTTGTTGATGAATGGAAAACTGCCTACCTCAGAATAACTAAACTTTTGCTGGAGAAGGACAAGTATAACAAATTAAACAAAAAAAGAAACAGAGAGGATAAAAAAGATTAATGCATTCAGCCCGTACTGAAAATAAAGAGCAGAAGTTAAAGTGGAACCTGCGGTAAGGCTGTAAAGAAGAGGCAGAGAATAAATGTCTTCTACAGGACAAATCAGAGAGGTCATTAGCAGCACAGAAAGCATGACAGACAAATATCCTGTGTCAAACTTAACGGACATTGACATGGACATGGAATATGAAGAAGACAATGGAACAGACTGCATTCTTCAGGAATGGCAAGTTACATACACACTCATTCCCATCATCTATTTTATGGTCTTCTTCCTGGGACTCTCTGGGAATGGGCTCGTTATCTGGATCAACCTGCATAACAAGGAGAAGAGGAGGTCTGCAGACAACTTCATTGTCAACCTGGCTGTAGCTGATCTCACCTTTGTGCTGACTTTACCACTGTGGGCTGTTTACACAGGCTTAGACTACCACTGGCCCTTTGGAAGCTTCACATGCAGAGTGAGTTCATACATAGTGTTTGTCAACATGTATGCCAGTGTTTTCTGCTTGACAGGCCTGAGTTTTGACCGCTTTCTTGCTATTGTCTACTCTCTGAACAGTGGACGACTACGATCTAAGGCTAGTGGCCTCCCAGGGACTATCTTCATTTGGGGACTAGCCAGTCTGCTGGCTCTCCCTGCTATCATTTTCCGCAACACCATCTACTCTACAGAGGTCAATGGAACAATTCTCTGTGACATGGATTTCTCATCTGTTGCAGACAACCATAGAGTCATTAGCTGGCGAGCTGGGCTTAGCCTATCGTCTACCATTTTTGGCTTCATCATCCCTTTTGTTGTTATGGTAACTTGCTACTATTCAATAGCCCACACCATCTCAAGACACTTCCAGGACCAGAAGCAAGAAGGTCAAAGGAAAAGAAGGCTTCTCAGCATCATTATCACTCTGGTCATGGTCTTTGGCATCTGTTGGCTTCCATATCATCTCAGCAAAACCATTAACATACTACTGGATCTAGAAGTAATCACAGTCTCCTGTGAAACTGAAAATTTCCTATTTAAAATCCATCACTATGTTACTAGCATAGCCTATATTAACAGCTGTCTGAATCCTTTCTTGTATGCCTTTTTTGACCCACGATTCAGAGCTGAATGCTTATTACTTCTTACATGTGGAGACTTGCAGAGTCTGCAAGATAAATTTGCAAACTTATCTTCTAGCCATAGCCTCAATGGGAAGTGTGAGCAGCAAACCTTGCCATCTAGACTGTAAATACTGGGAAAACATTTTATGGCATGAATTGTAGTGCCCAAAGTATGTATCTTTTTTCCATTTGTTACTTCTTACTTGCTTGCTGGCTATTGTTCTTCTGTTTCTTTCAATGACAGCCGCAATGCATTGCACAGTGTAAGTAAAAACTCAAGTCTGCTTGTCAAAAACAATTATTATACACCTGTGGAGCACAACTAGACCCTTTACATTTCTGTACTCCTTTTTTAAGACAGACATTTGTTTACCCTGAAATGGCAAGGCAAAACTCCAGAGTAAAGACTAGATACTACTGGGACAGTCACAAACCTTGCTACTTGGCATATGTTAAATTTGTCATCCAGGTTTGCAAAAAGTCTTTACTTAACATCAAAAAGTCTTTCTTAACATTACTGACACTCATATATTAATTAGTATTTAACTTACGGAACTGTTTTGTTAGTATCCGTTGAAGGCATTTTGTTTCTTTTGGCAGTGTTACAAGAAATTCATAACCTCGTCAGACTGAAAAGGTAGTGTGTACATATAAATATATATATATATATATATATATATATATATATATATATATATATATATATATATATATATATATATATATATACATATATATATATATATATATATATATATATATATATATATATATTTATATATGTGTGTGTATGTGTTTGCATAGTGAAACAACTGTGTTCAAGATGGAGTTTATCCATTTAAAAGTAAACTTAAAAAAATTACTTTTTATTTTAAAGGGTTACACAGTGATGTTTGAAAACCAGCTTTTACTAATTTTACAATATATTCACATTATCAGATAAAGTGACAGGCAATGTGTGGTTGTTAAAGCCATACTGATTGCTATGGCAAATGCTTCCTGTTTCACAGGATAGCTAAATTATAACTGAAGTGTCTTGTTTGCAGAGAGGTCCTGTTTTCTGTGTAGTTGTATGGTGAACTCGATAGCCCAGAAATGGTCTTGTTGAAAATGGGGGGTTGCCTTCAAGTCATCATGGATTATTAGAAGGGAATATCTTGTTTCTTTTGTAATTTAATGTTATGAAATCTTTCATCTTCAATGATGATAAATCAAAAATGCTCAAATGTGGATATTGTAGGCCTTAAGTACAAAAAAGTTAAACAGGTAACAATTCAAAATCAGCTACATGGAATTGCCACTGATTTCATATGATCATGAGAACTGTGAAAAGTACTATCTGAATGATTTGTTGTTTTACTGTATTGCACTCAGACTTGCAAGATACTTGGTGCAGCACAGGACCAAATGCAATACTGGAATGTCTTTTGGAGGGGAAACCAGATGGAGTTTTGTAAGTGCTGCATGCCTCCTTAGTGTGCTCAGTGAATGAATTAGGAAGCAAACCGTATATTTCTATGTTAGAATGTAACCCCTCTCCAAAGAAACAAAAACAAATGCGCTCAATTCTGAAGGTCTAGCATTGTGACTGGACTCTGGTCTAGTAAAGCCATCAGGTTAGCTGACCTTCTAGCTCTGACTCATAGATAATAGTATGTAATACTGGGTAAATCGATCAATGGGCATCATTCTTAATGAAATGTAAAAATTAAAACTGGTGGCAAAAAATGTACTTTAACACTATGACTGCAACCCAAACAACTTGGGTATGATCACTGCACCCAACTCCTGAAAAGTCAGGTGGGAGGATTAGGACTGAGTGGCATTTTTGTCAGGATACTAATCCATACAGGGGCAATAGGGGGTAAGGGTCCACTCAGAGCTTCAACTCCTTTCTGGACACCAGAGATGCTTAGTCTTAAAGTACTTCTGTATGTCATTGCATATTGAGTGTTGGTTGGGACAATGGAGCATAACAAAAAGCCATTTGCAGTTTTCTGGATGGCACCATAGGTCAGCCTGATCTACCCTGTCTGTCAGAGTTCCCTACTTTTGAGGTTGTAACCCAAGAAACATAAGTCAGACAGATGCAGTGGATGCCAAAACAGAAAACTGAGGAGTTTCTGGACCCAGCTGATGGCAGATGCTGGGGGTAGGGTTGCAGCAAAAAAGTACTTATTTTAAAAAAATAGTAATAATAGTGACCAAGCAAAGGCACATCGACATAGTCTGGATTTCCATCTGTCCAGGTTTGGAACTATTCATAAAAGAAGCAGTTTGTGTAACCTACAACCTGCTGGAAACAGCCTGGAAGGAACCAGAGGTGGAGCTTTGTAGACTGTTGTACTCAAATCAAATATTACAGTCCTGTCATTAGATACATGTTCATACTGTCACCACTTGGGTACATAAAAATAACATGGCTGAAATATGTGCGATAAATGCTATTGTTAACTTCAGCACTCACAACAGTTCATTTCTTCTTTTTTTTTTTTTACTGAAAGGAATATGTGAAGCAAATAAATAGTTGCTGGGTTTCTTCAATATGCATTGCAGTCTGTGATTTACTGAGTTTGTAGGCTGTCACAAAATAGAAATATAGCTCAGGTTATTTGTATCATAATTTACTTATGATATGTAACTTTTCCATACTACCAAACGCTGTAACATCAGAATCAGACCACTGCTTTTGAATTCTTTTCTTTCTCAGGTTACAGGGGCAGTGAACACTATTCGGTGGTATCCTTTTTCCCTATTTTCTGCTAGGGTCATGCGACAGGCATATATGTAAACAGCAAACGTACCTTCTAGCAGCAATTATTTGTCTCTCATTTCACTTTTATATGTTGCTGCTGCTGTAAATGGCATGAATGCAGAAGTCACAGAGTACTTAATCACACCTCATTCACAGGGTGCATTCTCAGTTGTCTGAAACCCTTGCAAAGTATTTTCTGCCCCATTCAGAAGGCAGGTGTCTAGGCCCTCTTTTCTGCGCATATCAGGATAGCTTGTTTCAAACTCTCTTCTGGTGATGAGAATGACGTTTCCTCAGGAATCATGGAAGTAGGGCTAAAGGAAGGAGTTCTGAGAAGATTATATACTGTGGTAAGTCTAAATCCATATTGTGATGAATGTTAGCAAACCAGTAAACTAGTGATTCCAAAAGAGAAGAAGCAAACACAACCAACAGGATCAGAAGGTAGTACTGATACCAAAGAAACACCTGATTATAGAAACTCTGTCTTTATAAAATACATCTGGTTTGATCCCGACTGCCAATCCCCGCCCTGGGTCTTACAAACATATGAGTTATCAAAGCAAAAGTAATAAGAAGTTAAAATGATCTGGAACAGTAAGTAATATGAGACATGTTTCCTGGGTACAGCATGTGCAGGGCAGAGACATATGACAGTCAGCTCAAGACTATACATATTCAACATGCTGAGGAAAGGGGATAATGTGAACTGATAGATATAGATTTTCCACATATCTGAGAAGGAAACAAATGTTCTCCATAGAAGATAATAATGTTTGCCTGTAGTGAGACTTTGGGTGCTTAAAAAGTTAAAATATGTGCATATGTGTGAGTGCGTGCATGCGTGTGTGTGTATGTGCGCGCACGCGTGTGTGTGTGTGTCTCTGGCAGGCAAAGACAATTAAAGTGTCTGGGGTGCTAGGAGCAGAGGCTCTCTTAGGTAGCTTGTTTTGGGTGTTTAGTCCTCCACAAAAGTGGTATGCTTGTCACTTTGGTGAGTGTCAAATAGCTGCCAGTCAGTTCATATAAGTGATGAAAAAAGTGACCATTTTATAGATGTATTCCCTTTAGGAGCAGTCAGTGTGGGTCTTGGAACAATTTTGTGAGCTTTAAGTAGAGCTCTACTTATGATATTCTGGGCAACTATTCATTCATCACACAATTTTCATTTGTGTGTGTGTGTGGGGGGGGGGCATATTTGCTTAGTACAAGGCATTACATCACTGACAGAAGCATTCACCAGGAAATCATTCCTCTAGTAAAATGGTACTCCTTCTCCTAGCTAAAATCTTGTCATGCATTTTTTCTGTGGTAGGGCTTTTGCAGGCAACCATCATTCCATTGTCTTATAACAGTGCTGTCTGTACAGGATGCAATGCATGTGGGCATTTCAACTGGGTAGAGCAGGTGTTCGGGTTATCAAAGATATTCTACCTGCCAGTTCCACACCATCTATTGACACATCTGAACCTGTTTGATGACCCTGATATTTTATGAAATTATTGTATTGCAGGGGCCAGTCACCAAAGTCATCTGTCAAGGAGGTGCTCAGTACACAGCTTCTTTACAAAGAAAGGGATGTGCTGCAGATCAGCTACTGTAATCCATTCCTCTGCAGTAATTGTACAAGTATGTCAACAGAAGGCCAGGAAAGTACACTAGTACATGCTCATGTGCACACACACACACACACACACACACACACACACACACACACACACACACACACACACACACACACACACACACACACACACACACACACACACACTTTCTAATAATATTATTTCCACTTTAATGCAAAACTATCATGCAACAACCTCAGTTTCCACCTAAAAAAATTTGTATAGCTATGATTTATTCAAATAAAAACATTTTGGGATAGAGAGTGCCATAACAACTTTTTTTTAAAACTGTATGTTAAAATTCTGTAAAGCAGTTGTGGTTAATTCTTTGACAGTGACACAGTTTCATTAAAAGGAAGACTTTAAGCAAAAATGCTTTACACGCATTTAATACTTGGCATAAAATAGCTGTTAGTATTTCATGTTCCAGTGACATTCTTGATCATTGCAGTTGTGTGCAGCTACTCTGGCTGTTGCCTGTGGTAACTCAATCAGATACTGTGCCTGTTGTCTGTAGTGAGCAGGGCAGGTACTGTGGTTGCCTAGATCTTAGGGTAGCTATCTGAAACACTAACCACATAACAATTTATGTTTGTGTTCAAGAACTAATGTATAAAAGCTAGCTCTTTTGGGAAATGTGAAGCTCTGTTGAACATGTACAGCAACTTATTCCTTTGTATGTAAATATTTTTAATAAAAATGTCATGAAATTCCCTGAATTATTTTCAAAATTGTGAAAATTCATGTTTCTATTTTGTAAGTTGTGAATATATGTTGCAGAGGGAGGTTACCTGAGCAATCTACAGGGTTAGTCAATAAAAGTAAATGAAACATTAAAATAGTTTAACTTTAATTCAGATAATAAGCCATATGATCATTTTTCTCCCTAGCATCTAAAACTGAGGCAGAAATATGTCAGTAATTTTGTCAACTTTCAAAATAGTTCTATATTTTTGTAGATTTGTACAAAATGTAAATCTGTGTAATCTATGTTGCTGTTGGACTGAACTTATTTGCTGTTAGATTTGTATGGAGTTTTTGTTTAAAAATTGTTTTTTAATTGAAATTCTTGACTGTTTTATAAATAAAGACATTTATACTCAAATCTACTATTGATTTGTGATTCCATTACTGTATGGGCATCTTGATTTAACCTTGTTTTCATAGGTGCGTGTGTGAATGGGGGTTCCTTCTTTGAAGGTTGGGTGTCGGGCTGGCAACTCGGCACCGTAAAACTCCACTGCCAATCATTAGCAGATCGGAGTTCTGCTGTGGTGACTCCTTTCCGGGAAAAGTCGAAAGACAAAGTACACTATGACTAGTGCACTGTTGTGGATGGCTGGCTCATGCCCTACTTAATGCATGTTTCACTAGTGACTAGTGTTTGCAGTACATATGGAGCAGTTACCAGCAGCATGTTTGGGAAAGAGGTAAAGAACAGGTGCATCAGTGACCATCACCTTGTGAGAGGATTAAAATACAGATTAGTCAGTGATCAAATACAGGTAAAGGGATAGTTAAGATGTAAGTAGATCAGTAACCAATGTCTGGTAAGCAGAATGGATTAAGGCGTAGCTGGGTCAGTGATCACCACCTGGCAAGAAAATTGGGTTAAGGTGCGTGAGATTCAGTGACCACTGCCTAGTAACAGAAAAGGATTAACATGCAGGTAGACAAGTGACCATCATCCAGGAGGAGGCAGAGGAAAAGGTATAGGAAGATTAGTGGTTACAGCCTAGTAAGTGAGAGGCTTAATGGTGGATCAATAATGACCACTGGTAGGTATAAGGGATACTATAAAGCTTCATTGGTGATTCCTGGCTGGGTAGGGAGATGGATAATTTCCAACAGGACACTCTTCTGTCCTCTGCTATGGACAGTATTGGATAGTTTTACCAAAACAGTGCCTAATTTGAGACTTGAAGGCCATGCAGTCTAGAAAATGTTCAGGATAGAGAAGATTCAATGGGACCCCTGAGATACACTCTACGAATGTTCATAGACATGAACTGTGTAGCAACTGGACTAGAACAAAGGAAACAAAAAGAAGGCCAAGGAGATGTGCTAGTAGCAGAAAAGATTACCTCTGCTTGTGGCTTTCACTGTTGCTGGCCTGATATGTTTTTTCAGTCCTGTTAGGATTGCTTCAGTTTCTTCAAAGCATTCCAAAGTATAAACATTTAAAGTTAACCTTGACTCCATTCTGAATATGGGCTGGTACCCTAGGATTTTATTAGTATGTCCATTAAAAGCCGATATATGGTTGAAGTCCCAATATGACCATTGTGACCACTGCAGGTAGATGGTGAATAGCAACCCCACAGTTAAAAAGATTTTGGGAATAAAAGTCATAAAAAAGTATCCTTAATATACAAACTAATGCAATAATTTTATTGTATTTATTTAATGAGCCCTTTAGTTATACAAGCTGTTGGTTTAAAGCAAGAATTTAATTGTATTTATTCAACTAAAACATCAGATATATGTTATAGGCCATTAGAATAATTTGTAATTGTACAATAAGACAGAGTAAAGTGTCATTTATGGTTGAAGTCATTATGCCCATGGTGAAAAATAAACCATGCTTTTTTATGTAGAATTCTTTCAGGAGTTAAGAAGGATTCTCAGCCTATAAACAACATTGTGGTCTGTTATTCTCTGTAAATACTGGATGATGTATTTGAGAACATTTAACATATTTTGCCCCTTACAACTAAAATGCTCATCATCAAAAACACACTATCAAAAGCTGAAGTATATGCATACACAAGTTACTGAATTGTTTGCAATACATTTACAGGCACATGCTTAACTGAATCAACATCTACAGGTTACAACAGATTATTGTATTTCTAGTGAATATTGATGAGGTTTCCTGCTGGAGATAGCCTTGGTGTAGGAGAGTGATCTCATAGACTGTACCTCTAGAAAATGCATCAGTTTGGGAGAGAGGCTAATGCTTATTAACCATGTGCTCTCCCCTACAAATGCCAGTAGTTCCCAGTTTGCACTTGTGAATGATTCATTCTTCTGCATAAAACTTCACCATTATAGGGAAAAAGTGAACACTGTCAAAACATTGTGATCACCAATTCACCTCTACGAAAGCAGTAATGGTACAGCTGTGGGATGGGGGGTATTAGTGTGTGTGTGTGTGTGTGTGTGTGTGTGTGTGTGTGTGTGTGTGTGTGTGTGTGTGTGTGTGGGTGTGTGTGTGTGTGTGTGTGTGTGTGTGGACATATGTGTGCTTGTCTGTAGAGGCATGAATAAAGCTGCATGGATTTGACTGCATGCATACGAGTGGGTTTGTGTATATGCATGTGTGTCTACTTGGGTAGTTGTTAAGTGTGTGTGTGTGTGTGTGTGTGTGTGTGTGTGTGTGTGTGTGCATGTGCATGTGTGTGTCTGCCAGGGTACTAAGGAATTAAGTAGAAACCTACAGTCTGGATGTGTGTGTGTGTGTGTGTGTGTGTGTGTGTGTGTGTGTGTGTGTGTGTGTGTGTGTGTGTGTGTGTGTGTGTGTGCACGTGGGTGTGCATGTGTGGGTGTATGCATGTAATGTATGTATGTGCAGTGGTACTGAGAGTGAAAGAGAGTTACCACCCATATGTGTAGGGTTTGGACTGGGTGGTATACAGAGATGAGATGTGGAAAGTTTGTTCCCCTTTGCATTGGGTGCTGTGGATTGTTTCCTCCTACAAAAAACCAGCAGAGCTGTCATAGAGGATTTGGACTTTTTTTTTTCCTGAATCTGATTTTGATCAAATGCAATGAATCTTTTTGCCACTGCTTCAAGGAGTTTCTGTGCAAATACTGAACAATACATGAGAAAGTTGTAACAGGTGCCATACTACTGAATCAGGGTCAGGGGATAGATTGTTATGAAAATGGTACCTGTGCCTTCTATTTTTTTTTTGTGTAGTAGTAAGGAATGTAGTAGGGTCTACAAATGTGAGAGTGAGACTTCCATCATCATCATCAAACCCTTTTGTCCCATTTTTTTCCAAATAAGATCAGGTTGCCATGTGAAATGTCACCACTTCTTTCAATTCAATGCCTCTCTCCTTTCTTCTTCAACCATCATGCCTGACTAACAGGTCTTCTTTTACACAATCCATCCATACCTTGGCTGCATGTCCTCATTTCTTATTGCCTTTTTCCTGTCTCTCCCAAATCTTCTTCACCAGATTGTCTTCTGCTTTTCTGTACAAGTGCCCAAACAACTGTATTCTGTTCTCTTTGAACTTTTCTGCAATTTGAGCTGCTTGGGCTTCTGCTCTTATGTCCTCTATTCTTTGGTTGTCCCACAATGAGCATCCTGCCACCTGTCACAGGCACTTCATCGACATCATCTCTAGCTTCATCACTTGGTCTGCCTTTGCCCAGATTACCATATCATGAAGCAGTACTGATTGGACTTCTGTTTTGTGTGCTTTCATTTTCAGCTTCTTTGGTGTTCTTCAGCTACACACCACCCCTGACATTGTGACATTTGGTTGTAGCACCTCTGATTCTAGCTTTGACCTCCTTATTCAGACCTCTCTTCTCCTTAATCACCCTCCCATATACATGAACCTGTTCCACTATTTCCCCGTCTATCTCAAATTTTAGGTTCTTCTCATTTCCCCAATTCACTGCTGACAGCTATCTTATTTGCACTCAGTTTCTGCCCACATGCCTTCAGTTTTGCATTCCAATCCCCTAACAGTAAGTTCCTGTTCAGAGTCTGCCTGTAATGCCACAACATTTGCATGCAGCAGCTTTGTTGATCTGCTCCCTCTGACCTTTTGGATAATGTTAGCAAACAAAGTAACATCCCTCCTCTTAAGGTCACTGCTCTGCCAATAATGCCAAATATCGTCAAAAACAAAGAGCTGTGTCTAACAGGCTGTTAAAATTTAATAAAATAAACTTGTGCGAGCACTTTTCTGCAAAGACATTCTTCAGACAACAATACAGATAACATACATCTGTGTGGCCTTTATACAAATTTAAAAAACAGCCATTAAATCACTTACAATATTTCACCCGCCTATTTTTCAAGGTGAGTTTTAAAGGAATAACTCTATTTAAACCTGGAGCACGATCTGCAGCCAATTCTATGATCCATCTAAGTTCATTGTACTCTGTTACATTAACAACATCTCCCCCTCTAAGGTTCATATTTATAACCTGTATGACCATAAATGAGAAACTATGACTAGGAAACTGGGACAAATGCTGATATAAAGCATTATGTTTGTCCTTAAGGCTTATAGCTGACAAGTGTTTTAAAATTCTATCTTTCAACTTACAATTTGTTTTGCCTATGTAGTAACTTGGACATAACTTACATTGAGCTAAGTAAACGTAAAAGAGGCAGGTGAAACATTGTAAGTGATTGGATGGCTGTTTTTGAAATTTGTATAAAGACCACACAGGTGTATGTTATCTGTATTGTTATTGTTGTCTGAAGAAGGGCTTTGCCCAAAAGTGCTCACACAAGTTTATTTTATTAACTTTTAATGGCCTGTTGGACATAGCTCTTTGTTTTTGACTTTTTGATAATGTTGTCCATTATTAGTATGAACAGCGGTGGGCTCAGAGCTGAACCCTTATGCACACCCACTCCCACTGGGAATCCCTCTTTGGCTCTAAACACTACTTGAACTTGTGTCACTGGATCTTTGTATGCAGCCTGCAGTAATTCTACCAACATTTTGGGGACTTCAAACCATCACAAGACTGCCCAAATCAGCTTTCTTGGGACCTTGTCATATGTTTCTCCAAGGCTAAAAATGATCACTTGGACTCTTTCTTGATAAGCAGATTCTTCTCCACTATCTGTCTCACTGCAAAAACTGAGTCACTTGTGCTACATCCTGATCTGAATCAGAACTGCTTGTCTCTCATCTTACTTTCCACTCGAACTCCACAGAAAACAAGTACCGGAGACTGGATAGCAAGCACCTTTAGTTTTAATACAACCACAAGTACGCCAAGCACAAAACAAAAAACATATGAACGCCTTCCACAAAATATGCGTTTTCGTCACAAATGGACTTCATCAGATGAATAATCAATTACAAATACACCTTATATACCTAATTAAAAACATCACAACCTATCAAATACACTCTACATTATGAAATGCACTAATCAAATTCCAAACTAATAAATTATTAAGTATGCTCTCAATTTCATTTAAAATAAGTTAGAAAAACTGTATTATATAATTTAATTTGTATAATTTAAATACTCTTTACTACAACAATAAAAACATTCCCTAAAAAAACTTTAATTTAATAAACAAATTTTAAATATATATATAAATCTATGTTAAAAGCATTTTACTTAAAAAAGACCATTATTTTATGAGATAAGGACATCTACTGGTGAAAACCATTACTACACCCTGTTTTTCATATCTTTGTGGATCTCATTTTAAGTAAGGGTAAAATTGAAATATTTTCATTTAATCCAGGTGTGTTGTTCGCTTCCAAAGCCACTTGCCACCATAATTCCCTATAGGCTATTATGTCTTCCCAGGGGACCCCCTAATATCTGTACCTACATAATCTAAAACAAAAAACAGAAATTTTGCATTTGAACATACCTTAGTATGTCTAAAAATAGCATTTGTCTCTTTTTCCTTTTTTACATCATACATATGTTCATATATTCGTCTCTTTAAAGTTCTTTCTGTCTTCCCTACGTAGAATGAGGGACATTCCACACATATGGCTAGGTATATTAGGCCCCTGGATTCACAATTATAATAACCCTTACTGTTTAACCATCTTTCTCTACTTACCAAGAATATTTTATCTTTATTAATAATGTACTCACATTGTTTACATCTCCCACATTTATAAGTGCCCATTTTTGTTCTAGCTCCCTTTTCCATTTTTGTGTTATTTCCCATATTGTTTTCTAAAAATCCTTTAATATTAGTAGTATTCTTAAACACTACCCTAGGTACATCTTTCGGTAGTCCTTCTAAATCTGTTAGGGTCCTGAATCTTTCCCATTCTTTACAAAACACTGTTTTTATCTTTTTATTTAACAAATTATATTCAAGGGTGAGGGATTGCTGAAAATTTTCATTTTTTCTATTTTTCTTTTCATACACATCTTCTCTTATACCAAGAATAGGTTTAAACCTATCACATCTTCCTCTTTCCACTTCAGCCCTAATTTCCTTGATAAATTCTACTGGGTATTCCCGCTCCAGGAACATTTTTTCCAACAAATCACATTCTAGGGCAAATTTATCATCATCACTTGTCATCCTGGACCCCCTTACGAACTGCCCTTTCACTATATTCTTTTTAGTGTAAAAAGGGTGGGCACTCTTAAAGTGTAAATAGGAGTTCACATATGTGGGTTTTCTATAAACTTTTGTTTCAAAGATTTTGTTCTTTATTGTTATTTCTACGTCCAAGTACTGTATACTTTCTTTGGAATAATTATATGTGAATTTCAAGAACTCAGTAGTCTCTCCTATATATTTAATAAAGTCCTTTAAAGTGTCTAGTCCCCCTATCCAAAAAATTAAAATATCGTCGAGAAACCTCTTATATAACGTCCAATATTTAACAAAGGTTGATTTAAAAATGAACTTCTCCTCCCAATTTGCTAAGACCAAGTTTGCAAAGGTAGGTGCACAAGCAGCTCCCATTGCTACTCCTTGCAACTGTCGAAAAAATTCACCATTAAAAATGAGAAAATTGTTTTTCAATACCAAATCCATTAAGCTTGTGCACACTACCTTTTCTTCCTGGGTCAACCTTTTATTTCCAAAAAGTTCATCTTCAAACATACACATACCTGCCTCATAGGGAATTGAACCAAATAAATCAATAATATCAATTGTAACAAATATTAAGTCATCATGAATTAAATCTGCATTTAAACTTCTCAATAAATCCCATGAGTCTCTTAAAATAGCTTCTTTTTGGACCCATATATGTTTAGTCTTAACGTCCACGTATTTGGCTAAAGAATTAGTTTTGGACCCCCCTGCTGAGACAATGGGTCTTAGTGGGGGGTCCAAACTATTTTTATGAATTTTCGGAATTCCAAATATGACTGGAATCTTCGGTTTCTCTATCTTTAAGAAAGAATAAGTTTTTATATCTATAAGATTTTCTATTAACATGCCTTCTAGTATATTGTCTATTTTTTGGTAGGCCATATTTATTTCATTTCTAGAAACTTCACTATATTTCACCTCATCTCTTAAAATTCCATTCATCTTTCCTTCATACAAGATGACATCCATCACAACTATACCTCCACCCTTATCGGGTTTCATTACCCGTATATCCTTGCTACTTTTCAACTCTTTTAATTTTTGATGCTCATGGGGGTAAAGGTTGTGATGGGCATTATTAAACTTTATATTTTTCTCCATATTCCTAACTTCTCTTTCCATTATTTTTTCAAAGTTTCTTAGCTGTAAATGGATAGGTGGATTAAAAATGGATTTTTTAGTTAGTGCTTTGTCTCTTATTAGATTCCCTACTACTTTAGTATCTGGACCTAATCCTTCTTTATGAAACAACAACTCTAAATTCAATTTCCTAAGAAAAAGCTTCATATCTATTAAAGTTTGTGTAGAATTACCCTTTATAAATGGTATGAACTTGAAGCCCTTTTCCAATAACTTAAAGTGCTGAGAATCCAGCTCCAAACTACTAAAGTTATAAATAGTGAAGCCCCCTAGAGTGTGTTTATGGTCTTTTACTACTATTTTTGTAGTGAGTTTAGTTTCATTTGGGTAAGGGGTCACTAAATCTAGTATCTCCCCCTCCCCCTTCTCCCCCCTCGCTTTTGAAAATTTCCATTCCACCTTTTTGCTGCTACTGTCCAATTTCCCCTTCCTCCTCCTTCTAAGGGGGCAAATTCTGTGTCATAGTCATTTCTATCTCTATCAAAACCTTCATCACTTTCTATAGGTTTTCCAGTAACATTTTCATTATAATTGTAATGGCTATCATACTGATATTTATAAACAGTAGGTTTTGGGTAACTAACCTGATTTTCATAATCTTGAATGTCCCTCCTTAATTTATCCATCTTTCTATTCACCAGTAGTTTACATTTTTCATCAACTTCTTCTTTTAATTTAAAATATTTCTGTCTTTCTAGCTCTATTTCAAAAATTAAATCATCTTTAATGAAAACATCGAGAGCATCTATCTGTATTTGAAGGTTTTCTAGGCTTCTATTATTTTCTTTTATAATCAGTTTAACAACATCCAAACCACATTTATTGAATACTTCTATCAATTCTTTATGAATGTTTGATCCAATTTGCACGTTATTTGGATATTTCCAAGTCCTCAGTCCCTTTGGGACTATATCACGTTTAAGACATTCATTCAAGTATGCATTTTCTATCACTATATTTTTATATTTATACATCAATTTGTACAAATTGTCCATTTTTTTACTGTAAGAATCATTGTTTGAACCACCAAGTGGTTTATTGTCTTTGAAATTAAAACAGAATGGTCTCTTCAGCCATTCTTGCATTTCTATAGGTTTATTGTGGTTAACAGTACCTGGTGGACAACGCCTTTGCTGAGACTGTTTATTGCCAGAAAAATACGTCGCTCCTTCCTCCTGTTCATCACGAAAAATAGCTGGTAACGCTTCAGGGTTGAAATTACTACCATTCGGTTCTTCTCCTTCCCCATTCGCTCTTTCAGCGCTATTCCTTTCTCTTTTCCGTTTACTTTTTTGGCCACAAAATTCATAGTCTCCATAAACACCCTCCGTGCTTCTCGTCGCTTTCGCTTCCTGGTTCACGAAGGACTTACACAAAGGCGTCAATAGGTCAATAAGCTCGGTTAATTGACCAATGAGCTTTCTCGACTGACCTAAATCATCTGTCCCTCCAGCTTTTGCCTGCGTCTCCGTCTCCATGGCTCGCAAAAAGCACAAAACCATGAAAAGCAAGCAATGTCCCAACCAAACTCCACAGAAAACAAGTACCGGAGACTGGATAGCAAGCACCTTTAGTTTTAATACAACCACAAGTACGCCAAGCACAAAACAAAAAACATATGAACGCCTTCCACAAAATATGCGTTTTCGTCACAAATGGACTTCATCAGATGAATAATCAATTACAAATACACCTTATATACCTAATTAAAAACATCACAACCTATCAAATACACTCTACATTATGAAATGCACTAATCAAATTCCAAACTAATAAATTATGGGAAAGATTCAGGACCCTAACAGATTTAGAAGGACTACCGAAAGATGTACCTAGGGTAGTGTTTAAGAATACTACTAATATTAAAGGATTTTTAGAAAACAATATGGGAAGTAACACAAAAATGGAAAAGGGAGCTAGAACAAAAATGGGCACTTATAAATGTGGGAGATGTAAACAATGTGAGTACATTATTAATAAAGATAAAATATTCTTGGTAAGTAGAGAAAGATGGTTAAACAGTAAGGGTTATTATAATTGTGAATCCAGGGGCCTAATATACCTAGCCATATGTGTGGAATGTCCCTCATTCTACGTAGGGAAGACAGAAAGAACTTTAAAGAGACGAATATATGAACATATGTATGATGTAAAAAAGGAAAAAGAGACAAATGCTATTTTTAGACATACTAAGGTATGTTCAAATGCAAAATTTCTGTTTTTTGTTTTAGATTATGTAGGTACAGATATTAGGGGGGGGCCCTGGGAAGACATAATAGCCTATAGGAAATTATGGTGGCAAGTGGCTTTGGAAGCGAACAACACACCTGGATTAAATGAAAATATTTCAATTTTACCCTTACTTAAAATGAGATCCACAAAGATATGAAAAACAGGGTGTAGTAATGGTTTTCACCAGTAGATGTCCTTCTCTCATAAAATAATGGTCTTTTTTAAGTAAAATATTTTTAACATATATTTATATATATATTTAAAATTTATTTATTAAATGAAAGTTCTTTTAGGGAATGTTTTTATTGTTGTAGTAAAGAGTATTTAAATTATACAAATTAAATTATATAATACAGTTTTTTCTAATTTTAAATGAAATCGAGAGCATACTTAATAATTTATTAGTTTGGAATTTGACTAGTGCATCTGATGAATCTGATGCATCTGATGAAGTCCATTTGTGACGAAAACGCATATTTTGTGGAAGGCGTTCATATGTTTTTTGTTTTGTGCTTGGCGTACTTGTGGTTGTATTAAAACTAAAGGTGCTTGCTATCCAGTCTCCGGTACTTGTTTTCTGTGGAGTTTGGTTGGGATATTGCTTGCTTTTCGTGGTTTTTTACTTTCCACTCGACTTCCACTGCTCTGTGTATTTGTTTATCAATCTCCCTCTCCAGCCTTTTTATGCAGTGTGACAGGAGTTTGATACCTCTGTACTGCCCACAGTTGTGAATGACGCCTGTGTTCTCATTCACTGGTACTAGAATGTTTATTCTCAAGCCATCTTGGATACACCATTCTATCTCTATACCATTATAAGTATTCTCTGGAACCATTTCAATCCTAACTCACCAAATATCTTGATTATGAATGCCATGACTTTAACTGAGCCAACTACTTTCCCTGAGTTCATTTTCCTCAGGGTTGTTCTTACTTCTTCCGGGGGGGGGGGGATCTCTTTCATCTTAGGGTTCGTATGGGGCACTACAGTTTGGGGCTTTCTTCATTCAGCAGCAGCTGGAAGTAATCCTTACATCTAACTTTGATGTCATGTAGATTGTTGAACAGGCTGTTGTTGGCATGGTGTCTGATGACTAACTTCTTTACCTTTTTTGTCTTTGTTATGTAATTTGATAGGAGAGTTTCTTTGTTCCATCTGCTGAGTCACCTTCCAGAAGCTGGTAGAGTGCTTCTGACAACTTATTCTTTTCTGTTGTGACTGTTCTCAGCCTCTTTGTTAGATAACTAATGTTCCTTTCTAGCCTAGTCACTCTTTTCTATCGCCAACTTTTCCTGCACTCCTCCTTTCTCTTGATAATGTCCAGGACTTCTTTATTCCAGCACTAGCTTTTCTTATGTACATTATTTCCATCTCTAACTCGGCTTCATATCAGTTTTATGGTCTTCAGATATGCTGTTTTGAAATGCTGCCATTCTTTTTCAATTCCACCTATTTTCTCTTTTTCCTGAGTTGCTAGGTCCCTGAGTATTTCTTTGAACTCTTGTGTTTTCACTCCATTAAACTTCCAGGTCTTCAGCCTAGTCTCTGTTGACTTAGAACCTTCTCTGACCAATACTTACAGGTAATTGTAGACACCAGTGACTTATGTGTGGGCCACATGTTTCACTGGGGATGAGACTGCAGTCACTGACTGTACCACATTACCCCCATCTTTACTCAGGAGTCTGATTGTCATAAGTCTAATTCTGATGACATTCCTTACTTCTTCAGAGGACTATCTCTCACCACACCTTCCTTCCCATTTCTAATCTGTCATCACTCTGCACAGTACACTCTGCATCCCAAACCAAGTGGCTTTGCTGCACTGCCCTTCTACCTTACCTCCCGGATGCATAGAATGTCTATCTAGTCTCCTTAGCATTTCATCCATTTCCAAGCTGCATCCTGTCAGTGAACTTATATTTCATGTACCAATCCTTAGTTCATGTTTTGCAGATTTATTGGTTTTGCATTCAGCTTTAACTCAGCAAAGCTATCCCAAGTAATCCAAGCTGAAGAACTGGACACCAGCTTAATGGTAGCTTATTAACCCAAATCTGCTGGGTTTTATGGCAGGCACACTCTGGCTTATAGGGACACAGAGGCACCTCCCTTTTTTAGCATGGGTCTCCTGCATAGGTCAGAGTAGGCTAGATCATCAACCTACTTATCATCAGCAGATACCCATATGCCCATTTTTGACATTAGCCAAAGAACATGAATCACCTATAGACAATGTTTATATCATCACTGACTAACCCTGCTATAGAGTGCAGTTTGTCATCTGTGTTCTCCTGTCTAGAAGGCAACCTACTCCATAGATGATGCTTAAAGTGGTTGTTCTAAATAACTTTTTGCCCATTTGGCACCACTTAGAGTCTGTGCTGATGTTCATGTACCCATTCAATTTTAAATGCACTGTGTTGGCTGGTGGCATACTTCTCAGGTTAGAAGTGGAAACACCCAGCATGTTTTTGGATCTTCAGCCTGAAGAACTAATATATTGTATTTAAGGATAAATAATTTAACTTGAATAACAACATAGTATCAAGTGGAGAACAATAGAAAACACCCAGCATGTTTTTGGGAGGAACCATACAACGACTTTGGAAGAACATTCAAGCTCTATACAGTCTTTGGTTAGAGGTAAGGATTAAACATTGCAATTTGTACTTGGGTGGCAATGACTTTAACCATTATGCCAACCTGTGCCTAATCTGTTATAAAAAGAAGTCTTTAAAACAAGCAAAAAAAAAAAAAAAAAAAAAAAACATTAGTAAAGAAAGAAAATTGGCACCACAAGGAAGAAAAGGTTGATTTATAATCGCTGTCACATGGATGTGTACAAGTTTTACACAGCGCACTACCAACATCCTATCACCATACTAACAACAGTTAAGTGTACTGTGTGGAAGAACTTGTTTGAATGTCACCCAACATACTCACCATTTGTTTGGTAACAGTCTTATCAATGACCTGACTGGAAAAGTTTTCATCTGCAAGACTACTGTAGAAATGGCCATTGACATCATCTCTGAATGCTCCAGTCTCTGGACAAAATGTAACTTAGAGAAACTTTTGATTAGGACACAGGCATGAACAGTATGGGAATACAAATCATAAAGGAATCCTTGAAATACTCCACACTGTTATGTAACCATGCTAGCTGTACTATATAAAAGGTACATGTGGAATTTAGTATACTTTTCCTCCATTCTCTAGACTATGTCTTCAGGAATAGGAGGCCAAAGAAGGCTAATTCCTGTGTTCCCTCGAACTTAGTTTTCACATGGTGTACCACACTCTGGTACATTTACTTGTCTGTTTACCTTTTAAGTATAAAGATTCTGCATGCCTCTTAATACGTAATGGACTCTCCATTACCTTCTGCTCACTCTGTTCACCAGTCTATTACTTTACTTCTGCACCATTGTATGAATCTTGATTTTAAAGGTTCCCTGGTGATCTGTCATTAACACACATTTGCCACAAAATTTGGGATCACCTGGGCTTTATACCTCACTCCCAGTTCATAGTTTTTCTGCAATATTTCTAATAGTTTATAAGCATCCATTTCTGTGTAGTCTGTCTTGCTTTGGTGCTTGTGTAATAAGATTCATATGTTAGCCACCCTGCCAATGTATTGCAAATTATCCATTTACAGCGCTTGTGACCTGGGTCTGGAGATAATTATGGGTGCCTACAGATCCAGCACTCTAGGAGCAGATTGAACTTTACTGTGCTCTTTCTTCCCCCATCTGTTTTGGTTTCTGTGGGCCAGCCTGATACACACTAAACCACAAGCAGTAACTTTGTTTACATAAATTATATCAGTCACAGACTCTAAATGACAAGGCTTAATTTGCTCTTCTTTCTAATTAGATCAACCCCTGTCTCACTGCCCCCTGTCACAATTTCACCACTCTCTCTCTCTCTCTCCTCATCTATCCAAAACTAAAACTCATTATAACAGGTCAAATAGCCCCAACTACTCACACTTTCCTAATTACTTCATTTCGCAGTCGTATATGTTATGATATTTTCGTAGTTGCTCTTCCACTAAAATATCACATTACATTATCAACCACCTTCCCCCATTTCTAATATTTCCACAGTTAAGCTGCCTGTTCTTTTCAATATTTTTAATTGCTCAAAATTGCAGGTAATATTACAATAGCCTTTGCAATGTTATATCTATCTTTACTATATACAAGCCTATGTCTATTTCTTATGAATGTTCAACTCTGTACATACCTATGCAAGATATACACATGCTCTGTTTCTAAATGATTTTTTATGTAAGATATCGAAAAGCTTTATGTCATGTACATAAACGTACTTATATTTTGTATTCCTTTTGATATCATGTAGCTGTATTTTATATATTTGTCAAAACTGGTGTTAAATGTGTAACTTTTCTCCCTGGACCTCTGCTGAGAAATGTTTATATCCCAGTTGAACATTACCAGTAAACAAAGATACCACTACAAAAGAGGTCCCTGCACGTAGGTAAATGCATGGCTACAAAAGGCAAAATTCAAAAAAATATATATATATTGCTGAAAATGTTGCTGGCTCATTATTTTTTTGAAGTAAACAAAGATAAATAAATACATGTGCACTGGTTATTTGTTAGGACACAAAAAGCAGACTACCTGCTCCTTGTGATGGCAGTAAGGTTTTGCTTTATGGATAGAGGGAACAGAATGTGAATACCCCTCAGTCAGCAGTAGTCAATCTTGCCAATTCCTCTGCACCATAGAAATCTTTAATTTAGCTCTCATATTAGGATCCAGAAAAAAGGAGCACAAGCTCATGGTCAGAAAGCCTCTCTCTTCAGTCTGAGGCATTGTAGGTCACATAAATGGGGTGAGATGGCAATGACCAGGGTTGAGATGAATGGGAGGTTGAGTAAGACAATATTTTGCAGGACTAAGACATATCCCTGGTTGCTAAGCAGCACTCATGTCAAGTCATCACAGTGCTCATCCCAGATGGGGATTTTGGCATAGCAAGCTACACACTGAGCGCAGCTGGTGGTAGTCTTCACTACCAAGTGTGTGGGGGGGATGCAGTCTTAGGGGAAAGGCATCACGGGTCCCCATAATAATGCAGATAGTACATCCCATCCCCCCACCATCCATGGGTGGAAACGAGGCATATGAATATTTTCATGTACAGGATGCTATTGAGGACACAAGCAGTCCTATGTTCCTATTAAATTCTTACATTGTAGACAATGACATAGGTACACATACAATAATTCAGAACATTTTAAGAAAAGATCTTCCCTGTTGGTAAACCTACATATTTATCCTAATACTTTTATTTACCATTTAAGCTGCCTAATTTTCCAAAGGAACATGCATACATTCATGCATATGTATGCATATGTACACATTTACATATTTGTAGGTGCACTGTCTTACATCTCACAGCAGTAAGTTGTACCTTTCTTGACATTAAACTGTACTGCATTGCCACCTATGACTGTGTTTGCATAGTATGTACGCACAGCTGCAGCAAACATCACCCTCTCAATGCTGTGAGTCATCCAGAGTTTTACTAACTTTCCCTGTTTTCACAGATGTCAATGCCATCAGTACGTTTGTTGCCAATAGGATTGGGGGAGCAAACAGGGAACAATATTTGTACTATTGTGTTTTCACTTTTATAAGGAGTTGCAGGCTCTGTCTAAAGCACATGCACATCTGTGGTAAGGGTTTTGTGACATTATCTTTATTATACCAGAAATACATAGCTACTGTATACTTATTCTGGAGTGTTTCAACTTTTGCATTTATTTATTTATTTGATTTTTGCTTGTGTATTTATTTTTACTGATGGACTGTTTCACATTGTGAATAATAGATTAAATGTTTTTTTGTACCAGTACTGGGTATTCTCTTTGGTCTGTAATACCCTAGATAGTTATTTATTTTTACCCCAACTCATCCTGTGTCCCTAAGCTGACCTGACTATTCACCTACAGTACAAGATGCCCTCCTAAAACAACTGGTTATGGGGGGTACACTATATTATGGGGTGTCACAGCTTGTTTGAGGGGCATTCTGGAGCAGTGGGAAGCATATCCTTTCACTTTCCCATTCAAACCACTTTGAACCTTTCTTAGATCATGTGAGTAACCAAGGATGTGAGAGTACAGCAGCAACTTAAGAACTGTCAACAGGAATGTATGAATCCTCTAGCATCTGTTTGGCAAAGAGTCCATCACTGAGGAAAACTAGCATAGTGTCACCCCATGTTACAGACAGTCCTTAATTCTGCTCATCTCACCTGACCGCCTTACATTGAACTAGCTCTGTGTCCTGAATCTTAGGCTTCTGATCTTGCAGACAGAACTCTTCCTGCTCTGCTGAAAAGTCAGCTACTGTTTCTCAACCTGCTTCCCTCATAAATGTTACAATCATCACAAAAATTCAACATAACCAAGGTGATGTGACATTCAGGGCACAAGGAAGTGGTTTTAAAAAGCTTCTACGGATGCATTAGATGGCTTCCTATGATTGTATGGCACTTGTAAAGAGACAGTAAGCATGACCATTGATTTGTTTATTAAACTTTAACAAGATTTGCATTTTTTTTTCATTTGTTAAGTGAGTAAGTGAACTTGTTGTCATAGTCCCTTTTATTTATGACGTGGTCCAAAGGGCAAGGGTAAATTTGTACTTTCGCTCTCTATATTTCGCCACAAATAAAAAAAAAAATATATATATATTTATATATATATATATATATATATATATATATATATATATATATATATATACGCACATACACACACACACACACAGACACACACACACACAGACACAGACACACACACACACACACACACACACACACACATGCACACACACACACACACACACACACACACACACACACACACACACACACACACACACACACACACACACACACACACACACACACACACACACACACACACACACACACACACAGACACACACACACACACACACACACACACACACACACACACACACACACACACACACACACACACACATGCACACATACACACACACACACACACACACACACACACACACACACACACACACATGCACACACACACACACACACACACACACACACGCACACATACACACACACACACACACACACACGTGCACACACACACACACAAACATACACACATACATATAAAATACAGTTTGGGCTTGTCATGGGAAGGTCATGCGTGTTGAACACAGTGAACTTCTTTGATAAGGTCACAAAGGCCATGAATGAGGGAAAATCAGTTCATACAACCTATTTGGACTTGTCAAAGGCATTCATCACTATTCCAAACTCAGGTATAGTTGCAAATTCAAAAAATACAAGTAAACATGTATGCCACCCACTGGGTGGCCAACTGGCTTTCACAGAGAATGCAAGAGATAAGAATAGATTACTCGAAGTCCAGTACAAAGTAATTTCCCCAGAGAGCAGTACTGTGACCACACCTGTTTTGCATTACTTCTTAGATGTCCAGGCCAATACAAATGGGCTGCCATTGACCGAGTATGTGGATGACTACAAGCTTGAGGGAGTCATAGAATCCCCAAAAGATGCGAACATCCTCCAGGAGGGTCTCACACAAACAAACAAAAAAATCAAGGGCTCAAAAAAATGCAGTAAAATTGCATAATCATCTTTTTTGGTAAATTATCCACCCTACAAATTGCAATGGCCGCAGTGGTGCAGCAGTTAGCATTGTCACCTCACAGCAAGAGGTTCTCCCGTTCGATTCTCGATTGGAGCACCTTCTGCGTGGAGTTTGCATGTCCTGTCTGCATTTGAGTGCTGCTTAAAGACATGCAGGTAGGTGTATG
Source organism: Protopterus annectens (assembly GCF_019279795.1). Taxonomy (NCBI): domain Eukaryota; kingdom Metazoa; phylum Chordata; order Ceratodontiformes; family Protopteridae; genus Protopterus; species Protopterus annectens. The sequence continues at coordinate 1,187,464,065 of NC_056743.1, read as the reverse complement.
CGTGAATGGGCGTGCCCTCTTTGAAGGTTAGGCATCGGGCTGGCAACTCGGCACCATAAAAAAATCAGGGATCTTGAGATTATGAGGAAGCTGACCTGACCTTTGACTGATATGTATCAACCACATTAGCAAGCCATTTTATATAGCCAACTTATAAGTAAGGGCATTGCATTCAGGTCCAGGGAGGTTATTGTCCCTCTGTACTCAGCCTTTATAAGACCAATCATCGAGTATAATGGCCCCTTTGGTATGTACCTGCAAAGGCACATGCTTAAGCTTGAACACCTGCAGAAATTCTTTACTAAAAGAATCCCGGAAGTCCAACACATGAATTATGGAGATCACCTTACATGACTTTTGGTATTCTCAATCTCCCATAGACTGCTAAAGGGCAACCTCTGCCTAGCCTTTAAAGTCTCCTCAGACCCTGTACTGATGAACCTGCTCTACATCCACCAAAGCAATAGTATCATAAAAACCCGCTATAAGGATTTTACCCTTTTCAACAATCTAAACAGGGCATGCTGGAGAGACAGAGACATCTCACAGAGGCTTCCCTCTGGAACAGGCTTCCCATCCATGTAAAACAAAGTACTTTCCTGACCCATTTCAAATATATTCCGGACAAATGGATGGGAGACCACAAATTTATCCCTGGGGTGACACCTGTGTTTTTGCTGGATAGAGGACGTTGATGTGCTACAAAATTATAACTTGACTATTTCCTGATTATATTAGGGAACAAGAAGCACTTGGGAATACTGACTGGCTAGGATTAAAAATCCCCCTAGACCATTAGCCTAGTATCTTATGTTTCCTTGTTTCTATACATAACTTTGGAGTAGCCAATCTATCTTCATGTTTTTGGGCTAAAACCAAAGCACCTGGAGGAAACTCAAACAGACACAGGGAGAGCATACATTTGTCAGACAAACAGTGATCAGATGTCAGCATTGAGCCCAGACCCTAGAGTTATGAGAGGGAGAGTTTAACTACTGAGCTACCATGAAATGTTCTGTAGTCATGAAAATACCAGCTACGAAATTATGGAGCAGATGCCAGCTCCATTTGTGTAGAAAGACTAATCCCTGACTATGGCCCAGGTCACCTGAATTTGGTTAGTGACATAGACTGGTATGGGGAAGATGGGTGTACTTATCCTGGGGGGGACAGAAAAGGGCCATTTAATACCTCAGTACTTTGGATGAGTGGTGGCACCTCAGGTATGACATTAGGCAAGCATTTGGCCACCAAGACATTTATATTACTTATCAGTTGGTGTCGCAGGTTAATGTTTCATTTATCAAGGATTCAGTGGTTGAAAGCCTTTTGACCATGTCTGCAGTTGACCACAGACCTGGTACCATTGTACATTCCTCAGATGACACCAGGATCCTACAAGAGAGCCTGTCCCTAATAAACAGTTGGTGTGAAAACCATTGACTACAACTTAATGGCAAGAAATGTATAAATATATCCTTTGGCAGAAATTACTTCCCTTGTGACTATTACACAGACAATGCTCCTCTGAAAATTGATCCCCTAGTTAGAGATGTGGGATCCTATGCCAACAATGATTGATCCATCAGTCACCATATACCTACTATTGTAGGAAAGGATTTTTCATTACACAGTTTTATCTAAAGGTATGGTGCCCAGATCCAGTGATGTAATTCTTCAACTGTACATTGCATTCATTAGGCTAATCACCGAGTATAATATTAGCCTCTTTCAGTGTGTACCTGTCCAAACACTTGTCATAACTGAAATGACCACAGAGCATTCTCACTAAAAAATCGAGGGCCCTAAATCATAATAACTGTGCTGATCATCTCAAAGCCTCGTCTCTCTTCTTGGTGTTATACAGGCTATTGTCTACTTCACATATAGAGCCTCCATAGACCCCATGCTGTCAAACCTACTCACAGTCACAAATCCAATGGTGTCATAAACACCTGCTCAAGAGACCTCAATATTTTAGGCAAAATTAATAGAAAATGCTGGAGGGATAGGTATGTATTACAGAGAATAGCAGTTATATGGCATTGTCTTTCGCTCCACATAAAGCAGAGTACTTCTCTTACTCCAGTTCAATGTAATTTGGACAAATGGATGGGTAACTGCAAATTCACCCCTGATTTAGCACCACTGGCACTCACGATAGGGGAAACGTAATTACCACAAAGTATACTTGTTTGGGCCATTTTTGGATATTTGTATTGCAAAACTAGGGTTAATAACCATGGAAATACAAGGCAACACTTCTTAATATCCTCACAGATCAATAGCCTAGTATGTATTAACCTAGGAACCTATATGGTAAACCTCATTGTAGGTATATGGAAAGACTTACATGATGAAAGCATAGTGACACTTGCTGTGATGTGAGTAATTCATCCCCCGTTCAGACAGAGGTTAGGGTATATACACTATGCTCCCTTTGCCAGAATGTCTGTGACAGTGCAAAGCACCCTCATGGCTGCCAGAGTGATGGCCCCTCCAGATGGCTGTTGACCCCATATTGGGGATACCCAGTATGTTTTAACAACAAACTGTAAATAGTTGTCTATTACTATATAGAGTTACTGACTCTCATTTTACATTGTCAAAGCATTGTGTATACCACTGTCATACTACTCAAGTTTGTGTATTTGACAATGCTTTGTCTATAGCTCAGCTGCTGTTTGTAAAAATGTTATTGTTACACCTTCCTGTCCTGAGCCTGAAAATAGTCCAAGTTGATCAGGACTTTACTATGGTTAACATAGAACAAATGAATAGATGGATAAATAAATGAAATTCATTAAAATAACTAAATTGATTAATTATTCAAAATGGCCTCAAGTCTAGTTAGGGCAAGCCTGATGGTCTTCAAGCATTTGGGTAAAAAGCATGTAGAAAAACATTACTGAACAGCTGTCTTTATCTTTTATGCTCCCCCTTCCCCTGACTGTGAAGTTTCCCTACCAAAATTACTCATATAAATCCTATTGAAACAAACAGTCCAATGACAACAGCTATACTTGTGATTGAAAACAATGGACAGCAATGAGGGAGTGTCTCTCATTCCCACAAGTGTTATAACCCTTGTTCCCTTATGACCAGCACTACTGTGTCATCCCCATTCTTAACTAGGCACTTACTGTGGGAATGTATGTCCCAGGTATGTGGTCCCACACAGCTAGAGATAAGTGGCAGTGCCATTTCATACATTCCCTCCCCCTTTCGCCATCTCTTAACAGGTTCCTCCTTAGCTGTTAAATGACATCAAGCCACCTGGCTTATAGCTGGGGATTTATCTCTCTGCGCCAAAGGAGATTACTATAAAATGTTTTTAACCTATGGGATAATTTCAACACATGAAGGGGAAAGTCAATATATCAGATTAACCAGAATGTGTCTTACACAACTGTTATATGTTTCTGTCATCCCTTCAGCCATTATTACATTAGCTGATCAGAGCTCTGTCTGCATACAACATCAGTATGACATAACATAGCATTAAAAAAACTTCTACAGCATACTGCAAACAATAGTGGAGATGTGACATACAGGCTACTGATAGAAATGCAGACAAATGATGACAGGAAATGACTGACAGTTTGTCCAGCTTACAGTTGTATTACATCTTGCTCTTTTATTGCCTTTCAGCATGTCTGGTTTATAGTACCACTGCTTTTAAGCCAGAAAGCCACTGATTTCAATCTCATTGCAGGGCTGAGATTTCATTTGAAATGTTGTCACCCGATTGCAGTATTAAAACTGCAGTAAGCTGGGTTCTGATCAAAGTGAAACAATGCAAGGCACTATTTACAGGGAATAGGGAACTTTTCCGAATAAGTAACTGGCCACAGCACCAGTTAATGCAGTTTAGCCTGTGTGACAATGTTGATGGGCTCAGAAGTTGTTAAACATGTTTAGGTACTTTACTGACAGTGCAATCATTGAGTGTGAATTAACTGGTTTGATGTATGTTATAAAATCATGCTGTGCAAATATACACTTTTATTCTTTTGCTAGACTGTTTTATTTACACTTCTGCCCCTGCCCTTATCATTCATTACAATTGTTTTCATCTTCCCTCTTATAGCCACAGATGTGTTTATCAATGTTAAGGAGATCTGAGCTCATGCAACTTGTAATTAATTAGACTTGATCATGTTGAACAAGAAATATTCTTCTCTCATGTGAGGCAAGTGAAAGATGTAGCTGTAATATGAGATGTGTCAAAATATTGTTTTTCTCAGGCTTTTTTCCCAGATTGAGCCATTCAGCTGTGTTCAGCTGGATATCCCACCAAAAAAGCATGCAAATTAGACTTGGGAGGGCCTACATAAACAATGAAAAGGAACCCGTGAAATGGGGCCCTTCTAAGATGGATATGTTTATGGATTCCTGAGAGAAGCCTATTATTTTTTGGAGGGATGGGGGTGTCAGGAAATCTCTGTTGTTTCCATGAAAGATTTTATTGTTTCCTTGTGTTTGTTGTTTACTAAACCTCTTTTTACACCTCTTGTTTTACGCCTTGTTTGTACATGTGTTGCAAAGATGGAGAAAGATGACCCCTCTGATCCAAGCTCTGAAGTAAAAACATGCAATGATGAATCCCAGCATATCCAAGATTATCAGATTCTCTAGATTTAAGAGTCAATCTAGGGCTAGTCTCTGTAGTTTACTTTTCATACGTACTGTGTCCTATGGCTTTTCCTAAAACAATAAAATAGATCACATTCCTACCAGATGTGTAGTAAAACTGAAACATATGGGCAAGCATTCATACACAGAGCAAGACAGCAATATTGTGACATACTTCATAGGGAAATCTGCTTCACAAAGAGAACATCAGACTGGACTATATATAGTACTCCACAGGAAAACAGTCTTCTAATTGGGTGATGAGGGACGTTTGAAAAAAGGTTCTCAGTTGTGGAAACCAGACCTGTCCAAATTCTGTAAGGCTTACTGATGTAATACATTTATGTGTAGGCGTGAGAGAGTGTAGAAGAAAGAATTAGGTAAATACCATGAAACTCCCAAAGTCCAGAACAGGGGTGGACTCACTCATTGCATTTTGCAGAAGAATTTTCTCAGTCCCACTGTGATTCATATTTTAAGAGCAGATGTTATAGTCTGTGCAGCATGTAAGCAATAATATAAGCATTACATGTGACCTGCTGGTCAGTGCTCAACTTGCAGTTCTATAAGAATGTAAAAAATGTCTAAGTCATGTGCCCTCCGCTGTAGGCATACTTATCTAAATACTTACAGCAATATATTCAGTTGTACTGTGTAGCAATTCACCTAATTCTACATTATCCCACTCATACTACATAATGGTCAGTGTCCTTCCCCCTGAGAAGCACATCTTTTTTTCATTTATTTAACAGGGAAGTGTAATGAACCACAATCACTGATTTTAGCCATAGCCCAGGATCACTGTCTAGTTAAATGGCTTACTCGACTTCATATAGTAGGCTAAGGGAATCAAACCATGGCCTAGCTGTTTAGCAGCTGTAGCATAGCTAACCATATTCTTAGCATTTTTTTAGTTTCAATCCTCTGTGCTAACTGCCAGATTTCTTAGTTAGGTCGATGGATAGTTAGTGCAATTTTTGGGGACTGGTAGGTTCTACTAGTCTGTAAATCTCGTTACAAGAAGGCCCAGGAAGCAATGACCAGATAAAGCATGCCAAATGATTTTGAGTAACAGAGTCCCATAATACTGAATAACAAATGGTGAATAATAATGTAAGAGCAACAACTTTCATAAAGTAAATCTGCTTGGCATGATAATTTCATGAGTTTGCATAATGTATTTACGTAATAATATTGTTGTACACTACATTGTTTGAGGGCATAGTCTGCTGTTTCATCACATTTAATCTTCTAGCACCCCTCCATCCTATCAGTATTCCTCACCCTTTCCTCTCCTCCTGTCCCAGGTCCTCTGGAATGTCTCCATGGATTCACTTTCACAGATCCAGGGACTAGTTCGCCCCTATAGACTGCTGCTTGTGTGCCTCCCTCCACTGCTATTCTTCCTGTTCAGGATGGCAGAGCCATAGCTTGGTCATCTAGCACCTGGTGCCATTACCCAATCTGGCACCCCAAAAAGAGGTCCATTCTCTTGATCTGGTGATCCAAGCCAGGTCTGTTCTTCCTAATTTGCACCCCTCAACTCAAAAGCAAGCCAGGTCTATTTCTAACGCTAAGAAGGGGGGAGGATCCTACTTTATGACTTAAAAAAAATGTTCTACTTTAGCAAATTGTAGCAAGCAGGTGGCTGCAACTTTCATCAGATAGTGATCATGCTACAGTAATAAATGCCAGATGTACTACACTACTAAACAGACATGATCTACTGAACACACCCCGCCACACATTGCTACCAGGGCAGTTGCCACCTTAACCCTACTATAGATATGACTTTACAAGATAGCTTCATCACATTTCCCTGGCACAATGCCTGTACTTATGAATATATTCGTCTCTTCTTTTCTTGTCCAATGTGAGAACAGCTCCAGCATTCAGGCATATATTTTCTCATCCACTCCTTTTTCCCTTCTGGAGGATTTCCTCTGCACTTCTTTGAACACCTTGATGCACCTTTCCTTGTATGCCTTCTAAAACTGCAATCATTTATAACTATGTGGCCTGAGAATTGCTTGTTCAGGAACATCACCTCATTGCTTCTGGAAGTTATCCCCTTGTAAACATATCCCAGCATTCTGTTTGCTACAGCAACTAGACTGTCATACACTGCTAGATACACAATCTACATGTGATAAACCTTGCTAGCTTCCTTTTTTGCTCTGTCACCACCAATGTTTCTCCTTTTCAGCTAATAATGAGGGTGTGCCATATCCCAAGTGTAGCACCTCATATATGCCTGCACTGAGCCTCAGGTGTTTTGGTTTTGCCTCCTTGGTCAGTGTTTACAAAACTCTCCTTAAACTTTTTCTCATTCTCCATCAGTGGTTGCTCCTTTTCTCTGTTCTCTCAGCTATGTCTGAAATGAGCACACTGAAGCATTGCTGGGCCTAGGTCTAAACCCTGTGATATCCATTAGTCACATTTATTTCTCCGGAAACTACGCCTTTCACCACATCTGTCTTTGTTCTGTCATGCCACAGTCCAAATCCTTAGTCTTGTTCTTACCCCACCCCCTCCACTAGTAGTTTTCCTTGTAGTTACCAGTGTTGGAGTATGTTAATACCTTGGTGAAGTCTAGGTTAAAGACGTATAACAGTACTCCTCTGACAAGTTCTTCCACAGTCCAGTCATAAAAATGGATCAGGTTTAAATGGCAGCTCCTTCTGGACTTGGTTATATGTTGATTTTTGTCTTGGAGAATGCTGTCCTGTAAGAAAGCAAGTCTTTCCCTCAGGATTCTGTGTGTGTGTGTGTGTGTGTGTGTGTGTGTGTGTGTGTGTGTGTGTGTGTGTGTGTGTGTGTGTGTGTGTGTGAGTCTGTGTGTGTGTGTGTGTGTGTGTGTGTGTGTGTGTGTGTGTGTGTGTGTGTGTGTGTGTGTGTGTGTGTGTGTGTGTGTGTGTGTGTGTGTGTGTGTGTGTGTGTGTGTATGTGTGTGTGTGTGTGTGTGTGTGTGTGTGTGTGTGTGTGTGTGTGTGTGTGTGTGTGTGTGTGTGTGCGTGTGTGTGTGTGTGTGTGTGTGTGTGTGTGTGTGTGTGTGTGTGTGTGTGTGTGCGTGTGTGTGTGTGTGTGTGTCTGTGTGTGTGTGTGTGTGTGTGTGTGTGTGTGTGTGTGTGTGTGTGTGTGTGTGCGTGTGTGCGTGTGTGTGCGTGTGTGTGTGTGTGTGTGTGTGCGTGTGTGTGTGCTAATACAAAAGATAATGAGTTAGTGGGGAAAAATGATGTACTGATAAATGAAGAAGAAAAGCACAAACAACCAGGAAATGTGTCACACAAGCAGTGTGCAGACAATAAAAGCCAATAGAACCAGGAAAAATGATGTGCTACTGCTTAGTGTAAAAGTTTTTTTTTAACAAAATGTTTTATAGGAAAGGGTAACTCTGAATAAGTACTGTTAGTAGGTAGGGAAAAAAGTATGTCTAAAGGAATACTGGAAGTAGCAAGATCGCATAGTGGGACAAGTAGCCAAAATAGGAAGGAGTAGAAATGGAGGTAGTAATAACAGTATGGAGACTAGCAGTGAATGGAATGATGGTCATAGCTGAGTAGTTCGGTACTTCAACCACAACCAGGGTCTGGTGTGGGCAGTATTGTGTTATCAATGTCATGAATGCAGGACAGTTTAAATCAGATGCTGTTTGTGTTTGGGTACAAAGGTAGGCTGTCTGGTAGTTTTGCACATCAGTTAGAAATAAGTACTAATTAGTAGACAAGTCACCCCAAAGGCCATACAGGAAGAATGCAATCTAATTATTCAGACCACTGACCCAAGTGTTTGGAGACATAATGATCTCTAGTACCTGTAACTGCAAGCTGCTTTTAGGCTACTGGTAACAGCTTGTAAGATAAAGCTGGCTAGTTGAGGATGATAATAGCATAATATGTTTATAGGTTCATAGGTTCATAGCTTGGTACTAGGCTATCAGCCCTAGGGCCTATACAAGCCTAGCCATAACAATTCCCTGGCTATTTCTTGCCTGCTCAGTGAAGAAAAGACCTTGGAACACCTTAGAGCCAGCCTGGCTATTTGGTGGCATGTCTTTTCCGAATGAAAATGCCAGCAGCACTAACATTAATTAGGACAATATTCCATACAGCAGGAGGTACAGGAGGGAGTTCATTTCAGCTTGGTTTTAGATCCAAAGCAGTTACTGAGGTGGAGGAGAAATTCTGACTTTTAGTGAGGGGTTGGTACAAGATGACAGACTTGATATGAAGAGGAAGGATTAATACCTGTAATTCAAATGTTGAATTACTGTAAAAGCCCCGCCTAACAAAATCCAGCAGTTCAGTCACTCACAATAAGTGAAATTGCATAAATATAAGTAAATGCCAGAGTGATGTGACATTGCAATCAGTGAGTCACAATAAAAGAAATAGTGTATTTACCCTCTTTACTTATATTGTCCCCATTGCTATGGGTGTATAATCTCAAGGCTGTACAGCATTAATAAAGTATGCAGTTCCACAAACTGTATGTTTACAAACCGCACAATTTATTTCACAGTGTAATCCCATTCAGCACTTCAGCTCATAGTGTACTGAACCATTTGACAGCCAACTCTAATGTTACATAGCATTCCTTAGCGATATAATTTACATTCAACCCACAAATAATGTACACTTCCACAATGCAGCACATAATTCTGTCAAAACACAACAGCTGCTAGGTGGTGTCAATACTAAAGAAAACGCTACCACACAAACAACAGCTGGATTTGACAGAGATTCCAAACAAGCATCAGGTCTGGACTTCTAATACACATATTTTCAATAATTTGTAGTTTCATTACCATGAAGATAATGGATAAACTGAGAATCTAGCATTTGAATCAAATATCTGGTCCCGAACAGGGAAGCTGCTAACTAATGCAGAAATAAAAGTTTGAGGCCATTTTAGTTTGCTCACCTTGGTTGGATGAAACTTGTATGGTCCTATTACAGTTTGAGTCTCTTGCATGGTCCTATCAAAGTTTGAGTCTCTTGCCTTTGAAGATTACTTCCTTAGTCACAGAGCCACTGATGTCTAAACTATATTTTTTAAGTTCTTTTTCTCCATGAAGCTATCTGGCTATCAACCCTCCACTACCATTGTTGCACCACAGATCCATTTATTCACCCTTATCCATCTAAATTCAACATCTCACATTACCTGGGGAAGGATCTCCTCTTTCTGGAGGGAAGTACATTTCAGTAATCTGTGCTCCTTCACCAGTGTACATGTTCATTCCTAGATAAACACCTGTGGAACTGGTATGCATGAATGGCTTGGTTACTGCTCTGATCCAATGAGTTGCATGCTACACACATCTGTATCACCTACTGCCTCCATCTCCCCACAATGGACAAGCCAGCATTGAGCACAACCTCCCTCCCTCAACAGCCAACTCCTATTGTACCAGAGATGTTATCTGAACCCAGGTCATGTTGGTCATAGTCAGGGCTTTATACCTCTATGTCATAGAGCTGGCTGACAGTGTTCTGTTTTGAAATAGTCTGTATTCATGAAATGAGGAAACACTTTGCAGTTAATTAACGTCTAAGCCTGATTTGCTAACTTAATACATCACAATGTAATGCATACGTGACAGAAGAATGCCAAAGAAGCTGAAAAGTAAGGTGTACAAGACAGTGGTGTGACCAGTATTACTAGATGGTACAGAAACCTGGGCAGTAAAGGCAGAACAGTTGAAGAAGCTAGAGGTGATGGAAATGAAGTGCCTGAGAAAGGTAGTAGGATGCACACTGTGGGACAGATGAAGAAATGAGGACATAAGAGCAGAAGCCAAAGTAGCTCCAATTGCAGAAAAGATCAAAGAGAACAGATTACAGTGGTTTGGGTACATGTGCAGAAAAGCAGAAGACGATCTGGTGAAGAAGATTTGGAGCAGACAGGAAGAAGGTAAGAGGAAGCAAGGATGTCCAGCAAAGAAGTGGATGGATTGTGTGAAAGAAGATCTGCGACAGTCAGGCATGAATGTTGAAGAAAAAAAAATGGGAAAAGGGGGGCTGATGATGAATGTAATGCATACTGTATCTGCACTGATTTGCAACATCAGTTTTATGAATATAGTTCACAGAAGTCAGTTTAGCACACATTTTGGAGTATTGCATAGTCTGTCCCACCTGGCTTGGTGGGAGGCTATTTTTACTTTCCGCCTTTTAACTCTTATGTAGTTAAGGGTAACAACAAAGAGCAATGGACTCAAAGCCAAATTCTAAACAACAGCATAAATGGACATGTCACATAAAAAGGTATAATTGACAATACATACAGATCTTCATTAAATAGTTTAGACTGTTTCAGCTTTGCTCAGTATTTAATGGTACCAATAGGCCCTTTTCGGAGGCTCATCAATATGCCATAACTGAGTCCTGACACAGGATACAATCAGCCTATGCTTATACTATAAATGATACTTTGCTGTCCCTTGAGAGGAGGCCTAGTAAACGCATTAAATGAAACCCTAAAACAGTAATTTTCTCCAATACTTTGATAAATACTTTTTTTTTTTATATGTCTATTTCAGTGCTGGATAAATCATTTCTGAAAGAGAGGGAGAAATCGCACCATCACCTGCCAGTATAAAATTATTACTAGAAAAATGTAATGCTCATCACATCAATGATCCCAAATCTAGAAACATGCATTTTTTACATATATTCAAGTGCTGGAAGGATAAATATTCTTAATCTGACTCAATTTAGTTTTCTTTCAGGGATTTTGCATAAATATCTCTTGAATTTTATTCTTGTTGCCCTCAAATTCTGTTTGTCATCTACTAAAGCTATTTATTTATTTTGTAAGCAAAACTTAGATCATCAACAAAATTAAGCAAACTAGGTGTTTTTTCTCTCACAAAACATCTTTGGGTCCTACAGAAATTGTAATTATTAAATGAGTACGTATCAAGCTAAGATAATGATTTTACTAGGGTACAATAACATAAGCATTAACACTTTATTTTCAATTCTAGTATATTGGTCTTGCCTCATACAAACTTAGTCTAGATAATCTTTACTTAATGGTATTGGAAGCTTGATTGTTGTAACTCAATATAAATTAAATATCTTCAACCTTCTACAAAAAAAAAAAAAAAAAAATATATATATATATATATATATATATATATATATATATATATATATATGAGCAGTTCATATGATCGACTGTTTATTTAGTCGACGAGTTCATTGATCGACAAGCATTTTTTTGGTGGGCTTAGCCCACCCCCCATATATATATACTCTCAGGGTTACACAACATTGGGGGGGGGGGGGCAATGCCTGTTGATCAAATGAACTGTCGACCAAATAAATAGTCGATCACTGTCGCTCATATATTTATATATTATATATATCACACACACACACACACACACACACACACACACACACACACACACACCACTCGGCCGCAGTAGTGCAGCAGTTAGCATTGTTGCCTCACAGCAAGAGGTTCTCAGGTTTGATTCTCAGCTGGAGTGCTTTCTGTGTGGAGTCTGCATGTCCTTCCTGCGATCGAGTGAATTTAAAGACATGCAGGTATGTGCGAACGTGTGTGGGTGTGTCTTCTTTAAAGGTTGGGTGCTGGGCTGGCAACTCGACACTGTAAAAATTCACTGCCAATCATTCGCAGACTGGAGTTTTGCTGTGGCGACCCCTAACCAGGAAAAGGCTTTTATACACACACACACACACACACACACACACACACACACACACACACACACACACACACACACACACACACACATGTGTGCGTGTGCATGAATATAATTCCAAAGAAAGTTAATAACTGGCTTTCTTTGATTGTAATACAAAGACACTGCATAAGGTATCTGACAAATTTGTTCTGTTATTGATATTTATTTGTAGTAGTTGGGTCCCTGGTCTGGTCAAAAGGGTATGATAAGAACAATCAATGCCAAGCTCTCTTTTAGCATTATTTGTTATGCACACAATTCTATCAGAAGACTGACATTTTCTTACTTAAATCTAGATTTAGAAGCTCTGTGCTGTTTCCCATTGCACTTGTTTTAACTTTTCTGTCTTCTATATCCGGGTTCCTATTAGAACGCTGAAAGCTCAAAATTGCGAACGACCTAAAGGTCGGAAATGCCAGATCTCAATCTGCTTTTTTATGAGATCACTGCACAATGAGGATTGGAATATTTGCCCTTTCCTCACTCTAGTGCAATCTCAGAGTTGGTATATATATTTAGAGGGGTGTGCCCCCAAAATAGCATGTTCGAGGTCCTGCATTTTCGACCTTTAGGTTGTTCGCGTTTTTGAATTTTTGTTTTTCTAATATAGACCCCTATATTCTTGGTACCACATTTTGTACCTGACATCCTATTGCTAGCTGTTTAGCTTGCAAATCTAATACACAGTGGATATAAAAAGTTTACACATCCCTGTTAAAATGTTAGCTTTTTGTGATAAAAAAAATGTGACCACAATAAATCATTTCAAAACTTTTCCCACCTTTAATGTGAACTATAACCTGTACAATTCAATTGAAAGCAAACAAATCTGTTATAGGAAAAAATATAACAAATAAAAAACATACAATAAGCTGATTGCATAAGTGTGCACACCCTTAAACTAATACTTTGTTGAGACACCTTTTGATTTAATTACAACATTCAGTCTTATTGGGTAGGAGTCTATCAGCATGGCACATGTTGACTTGGCAATATTTGCCCACTCATCCTTGCAAAAGCACTCCAAATCTGTCAGATTGCAAGGGCATCTCTTCTGCACAAATCTTTTCAGGTCACCCCACAGATTTTCTATTGGATTTAGGTCTGGGCTCTGGCTGGACCATTCCGCAACTTTAATTTTCTTCTGGTGAAGCCATTCTTTTGTTGATATGGATGTATGCTTGGGGTCATTGTCATGTTTAAAGGTGCAATTGCTCTTCATCTTCAGCTTCTGAGCAGAAGCCTGAAGGTTTTGGGCCAAAAGTGACTGGTATTTGGAACTGTTCATAATTCAATCCACCTTGACTAAAGCCCCGGTTCCAGCTGAAGAAAAGCAACCCCAAACCATGATACTGTCACCACTATGCTTCACCCTGGAGATAGTGTTCTTTTGGTGATGTGAAGTGTTGTTTTTGCGCCAAACATACCTTTTGGAATTGTGGCCACAAAAGTTCAACCTTGGTCTCATCAGACCATAACACATTTTCCCACATGCTTTTGGGAGACTTGGTGTATTGTTTTGCAAATTTTAGCCGGGCCTGGATATTTTTCTGTGTAAGAAAAGGCTTCCTTCTTGTAACCCTACTCCATAGCCCAGACATATGGAGAATACGGGAGATTGTTGTCACATATAGTACACAACAAGTAATTGCCAGAAATTCCTGCAGCTCCTTCAGTGTTGCTGTAAGGTCTCGTGGCAGCCTCCCTGACCAGTTTTTGTCTTGTATTTTCATCAATTTTGGAGGGACGTCCAGTTCTTTGCAACTTGTTGTCCCACATTTTCTCCATTTCTTGATGACTGTCTTCACTGAGTTCCACGGTGTATCCAATGCTGTGCAAATTTTTTGTAGCCTTCTCCTGACTGATACCTTTCAACAATGCTTAGTGAGCTCTCTGCAAACCATGGCTTTTGCTGTAGAAGACAACTGAGTACCTGTCAGGAAAATCCTACTAGTACAGCTGAACTGTATTTGGGGTTAATCAGAGTATCTTTAATTGATGGCAGGTGTGTACCCAAGAAGAATGAATGATGTAATTAAATCAAAAGGTGCTTCAACAAAGTATTAGTTTAAGGGTGTGCAAACTTATGCAACCTGCTTATTGTATGTTTTTTATTTTTTATATTTTTCCCCTGACAGATTTGCTTGTTTTTCAATTGAATTGTACAGGTTATATGTCACATTAAAGGTGGAAAACGTTTAGAAATGATTTATTGTGGTCTCATTTTTTTATGTCACAAAAACCTGGCATTTTATCAGGGGTGTGTAAATGTTTTATATCCCTTGTGTGTGTGTATATATATATATATATATATATATATATATATATATATATATATATATATATATACATTTTTTTCACTTGCTGCTTCTGTTGCTAAAGCAATATTTAAGGCATTTTATTAATTAGAAATAAAAATAAATTCAGCAACAGCAAACTATGCTAGGTTTACCACGTATCAATTACAGTTAGGAAATCCTTCTACCTCACCCAGTTAATTACCAAGGTGTTCATGTGCAATGATGTTATAATTCCCTTCTCTTCATTAGCCAGTCTGTCAAAAATACTACCCAGCATTTGGAATATACTTCCCCAAACACATTGTACAACTAGAAAAAAAAAACATTTTCTAACAAAAATATCAACAGACTAAATTATTTAGCTGTTCAGATTAACTAAAAACTTTTTCTTTCTTTCTTGAACCTGCTTTTATGGGGCAATCTTTGCCATGCTTTAATGCTAGATTTCTTCTACATATGAAAAACTGATACTAAAAACACTCACGCAAAATTCCACAGAAAACGTATTTCATTGAAATCACATTTCACTAAATCATTGTTCATCAAAAACTGTAGAAACCTAAAGATGATCTCTGATAGTGTGGTTTGTATTCGTCTTTCAGCAGTGATTCACTGCATTTCTTGTTCTCTTTTCTCCATAGTTGTGTGAGCATGGAATTAGTGAATACAAGTAAGGGGGTAGATGCAGGAGGTTTCACCCTACAAAAAACAAATTTTTTATATGGTGCAGTTGCTTTGACGTGATTCATTGAAACAGTATTCAGCAAAAGCAACCATATTCATATATATATATATATATATATATATATATATATATATATAAAAAACACACACACACACACATATATATATATATATATATATATATAAATATATATATTATACAGAATACATATGAAATCAAAAACAAAGAGTGTTGATTCTCAAATCCCTCATCACTTTCACTCAACTGCTTAATCAGTCAAAAACAAAAAGAGAAAAAGAGACAAAGATTTTTGAGGGGAGTAGTTCCCATGCTTGCTTCATACCCCTGGTACTTATATATACCAAGATCGCACAGTTATGGAAAAAGGGAAAATCCCTAATCTCCAGTGTCTGATAATCTTGCATTGTCCCAAAAAGTCCATCAAGTCACACTGCAATATAAAAAACATATTTGACTAAACAAAGTGCAACTATATACATATAATGCATGCAATATTGATGTATATGTGTAAGCATATGTATATGTTTGTATATGTGTGTGTGTGTGTGTGTGTGTGTGTGTGTGTGTGTGTGTGTGTGTGTGTGTGTGTGTGTGTGTGTGTGTGTGTGTATATATATATATATATATATATATATATATATATATATATATATATATATCGATAGAGGGAGGCAAACATATAAATATACATTATATATATATATATATATATATATATATATATATATATACTACCCAAATAATTTTTTACTATGGGTATTGGTATGAATATATGTCCATTATGCGCTGTATATGAACTGGTCATATGTACCAGTGACCAGTATAGCAGTATAGGTGCAAAGAATTTTAAATGCAGCCTATTTGTGGCTGCTAGCATTCATTTGAGAATATAACCTGTCAGTACACTCGTAGACCATTGCATGATCTAAACTTTTTCACTCAGTCTAGAATGAACCCAGTACAGATTATGCATAAACCTTAAAATATCAGATTATCGAAGTTTTGAAACTTTGATGTTTTGAATGGAGATCATGGTACAGTGCAGAATGGGAAATTTACCCTTTTCTGCAATGTAGTGTGCTCTCGGAGTTGGTATATTTAATTAGCAGGGGATGTGGGGGTGGCCCATGGGGGGCTTCCCCCCCCTGCACAAATGTTAAAAATACAAATTTTTTTGTTTTTTTTAAATGTTCAAAGTTCCAAAACTTCAATCATATGGTCTTGGCCATATGAATTTCGAAGTTTCGGAACTTCGATAATCTGACATAGATCCTAAAATATACTTAGCCATATTAGTAAGTCTGAAGCAGTGCTTTGTGAATAGTGTAAACTGATTTCTAACCAGACCCAGTATTTCCGAAGTCCATCATTTTAAAAGAAGGCTTGCATGCTTCTTTATGTTGAATGTGAAATGAGGAGGTGAACAACTTTTCATTCCAACCACCCCATTTGCGTTTTTGGCAGCCAACAGATTTAAACTTAACAAGGCCTTACTTTGCCTAAGCAATTCAGATAAGTTATCCCACATCAACAAATAATGCCCTTAGTTATGCTTATTTGCTCACCCAGTATTCCTGACAGAGTACTCTGTAAGAATGTTTAGTCTGCCAACTCATTACACTCAGAACATATGCTCCCATGTACCTTTCTTCCCTATTATGCCTTCAACATTTGTCTTCTACCCTATAGCAAAATTTGCTGGTGTCTGCTTGGGTTATAAAACTATCTATGCAAACACTTCCAGGCAAAAATCATAAATCTTCTAGATTTTGTTGCATATTTGGGAGTTAATCTTTTCTAACCTCATCTGATTGATTCCTATAGTTATTGTACAATATTTTATATGCCCTACTAATTATCCCTTTTTTAGCAACAGTTTCTCTTCTAGAGTTAACTAAAAACTCTACCAGAGCAGGACTTTCACTTAGGATTCTCCTATCCCTTTCTCCTTGCCTATACTCTGATATCAATCCATTATAGTCTGCAGATGAAATGCCTTTGTGGCCTCTTCCCATTCTAGTACCTTCCCTCTCTAGTTATTTGCTCTCAATACCTTGGATCCTTTAAAAGTTTCTCAAGTAAATTCCAGCCCCCTTACCTCTTCTCTGTACCCCTAACTGCAGTCATCCCTATTGGCAGAACCTCCTTTCTCCATTCTCATCTTGACTTAGTTCTTAGAATACTTCCTGATATATTATGAATATAATATTCTGTATGGCTGTTGTTATTTTCCTAAAGGATCTACATCCAAAATCCCACTCTTTCCTTATTTCTTCAGTTTCCCCCTGTAGCATCGTCATCATCATCCCTTTCTGCTTTAAATGATAGCTTTCTGTCTGTGTTATGTATATGAGACTTAACTGTGTAGTTCAAAAATATCCCTACAAATCAGGTAATCCTAAACTACCTTGTGCTATTCGAGGGATCAACTTATCCTGCTTGACCCTTGACCTCTCCCCCACCCAAATAAAATGATTCATCTCTTTAGTAGTTACTGTTTATAACTTCTTCTCTGGTTGATAAAAATATGCCTGACCTGTATGTAAAACTGAAGGAACTGAAAATATTTTCACTGCTTGTATCTTGCTATCCATATGCATAAACTTATCCAGTCTCTCAGTATTTGTATTGTCTTTTATTTAGTTTCTTCCCACATATTCTTAGCTGCCATAACATAATCCTCTTTAACATATACTCCTAAAAACTTCATCATATCATGTCTCCACAATATAGGTATCAATGAACTGATTTATGTGTGGGTGCACAGTTTACAGCTATAGCCTTTATTTTGTCTTCATTCATTTTGTATCCCTAAAAGACTTGAAACTGCCTCAAAATGTCCCACAACACTGAGATGTCCTTTCTGGTTTATCGGGTACAAAATAATATTTTCTCCAAATAAAGCCAACTTTTTAAATTATCATACCAATTATATCCTTACATTTCTGAGTCCTTTATTTTCTTTATCAGTGGCTCTAACTATAAGATAATTAACAAAGGGGCAAAAGGACTCCCTTGCCTGGCTCCTCTGTTCAGACACAGTGTATCACAGAGGAACCCTCCCATTTTATTTTTTGTATGTGATCCCTCATAGATCCTCATAATTAACCTTATTATTGCATCAAGTAATGAAAATTCCAGCCTACTCTCTTGAATGCTTTTTCTGCATCAAGATCCACCAACAACAGTGGTATTTTCTTACATTCTGGACTATCATTGTTCTATTAATATTGTTAAATGTTTGCCTCTTCTCCACAAAACCATATTGATCCATAACTCTCAATTTTGGCTACACCTTTGTCATTCTTTTAGCTATTATAGACATACACATTTTATAATCATGGTTTAAAATTGAAATGGGCCTGTATGAAGCTGGGTCTGATGGGTCTTTACCATCTTTAGGTATTACAGTCACCACAGCTTTCTTCCAGGATGTTAGTACTTCCCCTTCTTTTAAAATACTGCTAAACAAAACCTTCCAGATCTTTATAACTTTCTTCCCTCTTAGCTTCCAAACTCCACAGGAATGCCATCTGTTCCTGGAGACATTCCTACAGACTGGTTATGCATCACCATTTTTATCTCATCTCCTCCTATCTTAACTATTAATTGTTGAGCCTCATCTACATCTAACCTTGGCATACCTTGGTTTTCCATAAATATGTCCATTCACACTTTTTCTTGATTTCCACATTCTACTACTTTATAAAGATTTTCATAAAATTTCTGAAATATATCTAATACTGCTACAGGATCTCTGGTTATTTTTCTTGTTATACACTCCCTAAGTTTGGCAGCAACCCTTTCTATCTTCTGTTGCTCTAAGTCATGGTGATAAAAGTTTTTTTGTGATCTGCAGTTATTATCAAAACCAGTTGTTTAACAGCAATTTTTCTAAACTCATACATATTATCTAGATACTCCATTTTCTATTTAGTAGTCTGCAGTTGCTCATCTTCTTGTTCTGTGAGATTCCCCTTATTCTGTAATAATTTAACCATTGTCAGCTCCTTTAAATAATTAATGTTGCTTCATAATCATATCTCTTTTTCTTTTGTTTTTACCCTGTTTTTAAACTCCACTTTCATTTTATCCCACTAACAAGATATAACTTCTGAAGAGATTTTTATCTTCTCTAATAACTCTCAGTACTACCCATTACTCTCAATACTACCACTCCTTAAATTCCTCTCTTTTTAATAGATAGGTAGGGAAGTGTTAGTATCTCATTTGTACTTCGTTATCCTGCATTTTTATCGTAGTTGTTATTGATGCATGATCTGAAATAGCTATTGGATGAGTGTCAAAGCTTTCAATAAAATTCCCACATTTCTTTGAAAATAATTGCTGTCTAGCCTAGCCCAGTTATTTTACCTTGAGGAAGAGTATGTAAATACTCTCTGAATTCCTACTACTGAATTCATTTCTTCCTTACTTAATATTTTTATAAATTTCTTCAGAAATGTCCCATTTTCTGTTAGATATTCCCTTCTATGTCGCCCAGATACATCTTCAATGTTGAAAATCAAATTCCACTGCTCACCTGCTGAAAGATGATTATTTCTCCCCAAAATTTCTTAAGCTCCATAACAGTAGTTTTAGGTGGAATGTAAATACATGACAGCATAATCCTTCTCCCTTTCCAGTAACCCCTTACTGCCACATCTCTACTAGTACTATATTTTTCTCTCTTCTATCACTAATGCAGCTCCTCTAGCAATTAGTATAAGTACTCCCATTTTTCTTTGTCCCTGACATTTTGCTGAATATCCATCCTGAAATCCTTTCATCAAATTCATTTGAACACGTCTTTCCAAATGTGTCTCCTGTAACACTGCTATTTGCACTCTGCATTTCAGAATATAATTCAATACTCTTCCCTTTTGTTTATAGCTGTGAGGCCATTCACATTCCAAAATAATATGTTTAGTGGAGCCATTATAAGAAATTATTATTCCCGCCTATTACATATGACACCTTTTTTAAATGTAAAATCCAAAATAAACCCTTAGGTAACCAAGGAGTTCTGACCTAAAAAAGCATAGAATATACAGAAGAAACCAGGAACACAATGTCCACAATAAAAATTTATTAAGACACTAACATAGCATAGATAAAACAAATGCAACGCTTTCAAGACAAGCTCTTTTTTCAATGCTTCAACAGTAATGGCTTAAATACAGAAGTAATTAAACAAATAATTTAAAAAGTTAATTTGCTAGCATATGGAAAGTTTCTATTAATTATACTCATTTAAAACCATAAAGGTACATTCCTATATGATATATAAATAAAAAAAAAATTAAAAGACTCAAAAGTTAATATGAAAATATAAATTATCAGAGCCTGAAAACCTGTAATAAATACTTATATACTCATTCCCATAAAAAACAAACTACATATTTATTTTATATACAATCATTTCTAACTTTTAAACCACTTAAGTGTATTTGATGTAGCCATTGCTGTTAAAGCATTGAAAAAGAGCTTGTCTTGAAAGCTTTGCATTTGTTTTGTTGCTACTATTTTAGTGTCTTAATAAATCTTTATTGTGGACGTTGTACTCCTGGTTTCTTCTGTATATTCCACCTTTTTTAAATGTCTGTTTCTAGCTTTTGTGTTACATGTGCCCAGTAATGCCCCATAAGAGCAGGTTGATCATTTATACAGGCATTCCCTGTCATCTCCATTTGAATCTATATCACATTATCACATTATCACATTTACAAGACTTTTTCTTTTAATGAAAACCCTCATACAAAAATACACAAAAAATAAATACACAAAACTATGTACATCTTTGAATAATTAAGTTTAACTCTCCTAACAGGAAAATTGTCACAAATCAACAGCTGCATCCACAGGCATTCTTCTTCTTCTTTCGGATTTTCACAGTTAGGGATCACCACAGTGGATCACCTGTCCTCTCATGATTGGCGGTGTAGTTTTACAGTGTTGAGTTGCCAGCCTGGCACCCAACCTTCAACAGAAGGTACACACATGCACACACTCACATCTAGGGCCAATTAATTAACCTAAATTAAGGTTACTCATGCTAAAATGCATGTTACAGCCTGTGTTCCAGCTTGTACCTTTTAATTTTACATTTCTCTCAGCAAACAATATCCAAATCTCTCAATTAATTGCCTTCACCAAACTTTAGTTGCTACAAGAAAATTATTCATAACATCATAACATTGTGGTGTCTCATTTTTAAGAAAAAAAACCACTGGCTTTAACAAAAAAAAAAAGTAATTCGATTAAGTCAAGGGCATTAATCCAGATCTCTGGCAGGGTAGCCACCTGGAAGTGCAGACTCATATAAAAATGGGAAAAAGGAGTTGCGGTTAGATGGATGCATTACTCCAGATACTCATCTTTGCAAAAATAAAATAAAACATTTAAACTCTATGTATATTATATTATATTATATTATATTATATTATATTATATTATATTATATTACATTACATTATATTATATTATATTATATTATATTATATTATATTATATTATATTCAGTGCACTTTTATACCTCAACAGCCCAAGATTACAGCCTAAGTACGCATTTGTCCAGGCTTTCCTCTCTTTTGATGTTGTAATGCCTACATTCCTTAAAACTAAAAAGAAAAAGAAGTACTTGTTTACTTTAGTATCTTCATCGCACACAGCTATCACTTAAAATGCTTTACTATATAACATTAAATTTATATCATGAAATGTTTTATACAAATACTGTTAAGAACAAAAATTGTTTTACTTATAAAGTTACTTTCTATTTTTTTCTTTTTTTTCCCTTTCCACAGTAGTGTCCTTCCAAACATCAATGACACGAAGTGCTGCACATGCCTGTCAGTTCTCCCACATGTTTAACAAAGACACCAGAAATCCAATCTTTCTCAGCCTTTTTTTCTTGTAAAGTAATATTTCACAAATATTTTTAACCTTCATTTATTCATTAATTTCAGTGTTGCTGGTCTTCTTCCTGTTCATCTCCCATCACCCAAGCCCTGACTCCCATTCAAATCCAAGGTATTCCCGATTGTTCTAGTCAACTCCTGTGCTTTTTCTATCTCTCAATCATTTTTCTTTGGAATATTGAAAAATATTTCACTGCTAAAGTCTCTCCATGAGCTTTATTATGAGAAGAATGAGAAAGAGTCTCCTGTTTTCTGGCTAACTTTTTGTTGAATAAACTTTTGTATTTCCTCCTTAGCCTGTTCTGCATCAAAAATGACTTTGATCTACCAGGAAAAATATTCTGAAGACATCTAGATACAGCAGTTTAAATCTCACTCCTGCTTCTTGACATTTCCTGATTGCTGGGATAATTTTGCTTCTCCTCTGCCTGGTGTACACTGAATACTCATTTCCACAAACACACTACAGTCTCCAGTTTTTAATACTTTGCCCCTCTGCCACAGTTTTGTCAGGATCAACTCATTCTGCTGGTATAATTGCATCTTTACTAATACAGGTCTTGGCTGCTTTCTTATGGCCAAGTTTGGATTATATACATAATGTGCTATTTCGATTAACAAGTCTTGCTGTGGAATACCAGTATTTGTGCTTTCATAAAATTAATACAGTTTGTTCTTTCAGTTTTTCTGGAAGAGGAAAAAATCTCAGATTTTCTCTACATGCTCTGTTCTATAACTCTACCATTTTTTTGAAACAGCTCTTCTTGAGCAGTCTTATGCTCACCCAGCCTTTTCTTCATTTTGAACTCTGATTTTTGCAGTTTTTTCATCTGAATAGCTATTTAAAGCTTTTTCTGTTTTCTAGTCTTTTATTATTGGGATTTATATACTCCTTCAATGTTTCATTTATTTTGATCAGCTCTAGGACATTTGACTTATTTTTATCTCTAAATTACTGGAAGCCATCTCTTCTACCAAAGCTGGAGCTTGAGCTGCATTTTGCTGAACAGCTGCCAGATTCTTCTCAGCCAATGTTTTCTCTTCACCTTTTCAAGACAATTGCCAACCAGGGAGTTTATTTACTAGCCAGTAACTTAATTTTACTAAACTGGCAGAATTGCTCATCCTTATCCATCGGTTTTATTTTTCACACTGGGAGAGCTGAAATTAAGTTGTTAATCAATGTGCAGCCATCTTGGAAAGTCCTTAAACTGGTAACACATTATGATATACACAGACATTTCAAAATAAACTGAAAATGTTTAATTGAACTTGTTACTTAATAGTTTCATTGAATTTTGCATAAAATATATAACTATTACAAATCTTAACTAAACAATAACAAAATATTTTAAGAACACATAATATAATGAGTAATTACAAAAATAGCTGCTTCTTTTAACTATTTGCAAAATACTATTCCTGAAGACATAACAAACAGAACTACCAAAAACCAGAGCTATACCTTTAACATGCTATTCAACTTTCCCTATAATACATTTGTAGAAACATATCAAAAATATTTTGTAAGCATACTTGATTTTGTTTTAAGGCCAAACAAGATATAACTCAAGTAATAACAATGAACAGAATAATAAAGAATATAAAATTAAAATAACAACAAAACACAACAAATATACAGAACTGTATACCTCTGCCCTTTTAACATTCGCTAAAGTGCACCATTTTCATTAATGGAATTGAAGTGACAAATCCCTTGAACTGTTTAAGCTATCCCACCAAATTCATTTACAACCCTCCTTTTTTTCCTTTTGTCCTCAAGATAGTTCTTCTTCATCTACTTTCTTGCACTCCTCAACTAAGCAAAATAGGTCCTGTTCTTCTAGCTTGGTTACCCTTTTCCACTACTTCATAATCACCTTTGTAACAACTAAAGAAGTTCCACCATTTTTTTTTTTACCTCCCGAGCTGTCCAATCTATATTAGTATGTAAAAACATTGATTTTTTTGTTAAATCCTTCTCTTTTTCAAGCCCAGTTCTTAATATCTAATCAATCTCACGTTTTTTAGGCATCAGTGTTAGGACAATCTCAAAAAATATGCAGCCAGTCTCCAACCTGCACAGTATTACACCTCCAGCACCTTATCTCTGAACCCATAAATAGTCTCCCTATCATAACAAGGGTATACAAATATTCATTCAAACACTTCCATGCAAATATTCAGAATTTCCAGGCTTTGACACTTGTCCAACAGCCTGACACATAGTTTTCCACTAGGTGAAATATATTTCCTTCTCCACAAATCCATTCCAGTAACTGGTCATACTCCCTAGGGCCCCCTTATATAATCCAATAAAGCTCCATATAATAGATATATTAATCTCCTACTCTTCCAACCACTACTTATTTAATAAATAATCTAGTTTACCAATGCTGGTCTATTTTTTTGCTTTTCTGATTTCTCCTCCAAGGCCAAGTAACTGAATTGCACCCTCCGGGGAAGATCATATTTCTGCTGAGCAGCCTCCCATCCCATTAGTCCAGCTTTAACAACTTACTCTTCCCAATATTTAATGTTCGTATGCCTTTGGTCTCACACTTGTGATGAGGAAGCACCCTTTTTCAAATACAAGATGACCTGCTCATGAGAAAGGCATCCTGGTATTCTTGTAAAGCTTCCCATGTGAAAAATCTCCTCCTCAGTTTACTGGTTAACATGTCCAAAATGGGTGGAACCACCTATCTATAGTTACTCCCCCAAACAACATCAAATATGTCAATCTTCCCTAATCAGTCATTATGTGGTTCATGCATTTGGACCCATCTCATACTACCTACTGGTGTGGAACAGCAGACCGGTGTAGCTAGATTTACAGCAGACAAATAAATAACTTTCAGGGTCTGGTACAGCAAAGCCACTTAACTGTTTAAGGAGAATTGATTTTTCTCAATTTACTTGCAGCTTATCACCTCTCCAAATAAAATCTATTATACATGCTTTAAACCTGATAATATCTTTCTTGTTAAGTGGGGTTCCAAAAAGTTTGAACCCAGTATAGGGGATGCAAGAAAACATGCCAATGGATGGCCTAAGCCTCTGGATCAAATCCAAATTCAGGGGCTTCCATTCAGCCAGATTAGCCCAAATGTCACAGAACAATTTCAGAAGAGAGATTGCTCTTACCTTGTCTAGATTTTACTTAACCAGATCCCCAGATATTTTGCTTGTCCCACTTCCCACTACTCAGGATTCCAGAAACAAGTAAATAATGCTCTTATAAGTTAATCCCAATAGCTTTAGGTTTTGTCCTCATTCACTTTGTACCCCAAGAACAAACCAAAATGCACTAAGATTTTAAATATGTTTTGCTCGTCATCAAGCAGATTACTTATGGAGTCTATCACATCATCAGCATAGAGTCCTATCTTCAGTATCTCCTTATCAATAGCTATTCAAGTGTGATCACTTAATCATAAATGCCAGGCGCTCTATGTATAATATAAAGAACAATGGGATCAATGGGCTACCCATCTCATCCCCTTAGTAATATGTAGCATCCCCTACAAACTCCCAGCAATCTTAGTTTGGGCCACTACTACCATGTATAATCTCTGGAATTCCTGGATCAGTTGTTCTGGTAAGAGAAATATCTCTAGAGCCTTAAAAAAAGAAATGCCCACTCTACTCTATCTGCATCAAAGGCATACAGGGCTGCCTTCTTTCTCCTTTCTGATGATTTTTGTATAATCATCAACTTTCCAAGAATATTTTCATGCGTTCACCACCCCCCCCCTGTAAATCCACACTCATCTGGATTGTATTATTTGAGGAATAACTTTTTTCAACCTTCTAGCTTGTACTCTCATAAACACTTTATAATCATGGTTTACTATTGTAATGGGTCTGTAGAAGGTTGTTCCAGATGATTCCTCCCTTCCTTTTTTATTAAGACTATTATCCCCTGTATTTATCATTTAGTAATAACCAAACGTCTGCTGGAAATCCATTGCTACTTGGTGCCTTAGACAAGCATTGCTCCCTTAAAGTTTCCTAAATTTCCTGACTGGTAAATTATTGCACCAGAGAGTTCATGAAGAATGGGCACATCCAAACCCTCCAGATATCTTCCCATTCTTTCCTCTTCCTACCTAGGCTCCATATCTTCGGTGGTGTACAGTTATTAATAAAATTCATTAAACACCTCTAGAGTCTCTTTTGGCTCTTGTGTCACCTCACTTGGTCCTAATTTTTGGATTTGTAAGACAGGCCTGTCAACCTTTATCATTTCACTAACTTTGATGTTTTCACATTTTTGAATATACTAAATGCTTGAATTGGATGGCTACCCAACATAATAAAAATCCACATAAATAATGTTCAGCCTCCTTTTAGACCAATTGTTTCAGTTCAAGATAGTACCACAGAATGCATTTATAGAGCAGACAATATTGTTAACCCAATACCACAAGTTTTAAGTTTGCCCATTAAAGATACACAGGACTTTCAATAAAAAGACCAATAAACATAGGCTAGTTAGAACGCAAGCTAAAATTTACAAGTCCAAACACTGACTATTTAGTGGAAATTATAGCCTCATTTGGTTGCAAGGCACAAACATCAGTTTCCCTCTCTTTTAGCATCTTTGTGATGAGTCAGCTCTCAGTGTAATGGTCTGAGCAGAATTAATGCCTAAACCAAACTGTTGCAAAATCTTGCCTTATATATTGTAATGACCCCCTGTTGTTCAGCCTTTACATTGAACTAACCATGATTTTAGTAGGCTGGAAATAAGAATATTAACTGAGTGTTATAGATTTTTAGAAATTAGGCAGATCCCATAGATGATACCCTACTGGAGAGCACATGCTCTCTCTAAGGATAGTAATGCATGAGGTAAGCCTGTTATCAAGTCCACAGATTGGCAGCAACATATTATGTTGCCATGAAACACGGAATGCAATAAAAAATGAAACAGATGCCATCTTTACATTTAATAAATCTGGTAGTTTAGTAACCATAGAAAAAAAAGCAAATAAAAAGAGAACTAAAGCAGGTGACTTTATTAACAAAAGTAACTGCAGTTCACTTATAAGGACTTATTGGCTTATTTGTTTATTTTTCGTCTTTCTAGATCGGGAGAGTCCAATTAAACAAAAACTCAATTTTTAGTGGAGGCCTGGGATAGAAGCGACACAGTTAAATTACATACATGACATAAAAATAAAAACATATTTATACATACAGTACATTTTACATGAACAGTATAAATTTTTTTCTTGCCAACAAACATCTTTATTAAATTTTCACATATGACATAGGCAATCTTACATTTATATGAATGAAAAACAAACAACATGACACTATTTTAATTGCAAACAGTATACATCACAGACACCATTGAAACAACTGTAGTTGCAAACATTATACGTCACCTATAATCTATCCGGTCATTGTCAGTTAAGCTTTATATGGCTCATTCAAATCCTGACTCTTAAACGTTATTCCTTCTCTGCACATATTATTCCCACAATTCCCATTTTTTCCTATGTAATTTGCTTCCTCCCTTTTGTAAAGATCCCAAATTCCAGTTGTTTTATCTCTGTTACTATATCTACTACTTCTAGTAAAGTTGGTCTAAATTTTGATTTCCATTTTCTAGTAATTGCTTTTTTGGCATAAGTAGACTCAGTAAGGCTTTACTATGTCAAGGCAATTCTGCTTCTGTAACATAACTCAAAAATATCATCTCCCCTATCAAGCCAATCTGCTCACCAGCATCTCTGACAGACTGGTCTGCAGGGAATCCCTAAAGTCTGCCAGCTCATTCTACTCCCAAAAAATATGTTCCCACCCGCCTCTTTCTTGCCCATCACACCTCCAACATTTGCTATCCACTTGAGGAGAAACTCTTTGGAGTCTATGTAGGGTATAAAACTATCTATGTAAACACTTCCAGAAAAGATCCTAAATCTTCTAGACTCTGTTGCATATTTGGGAGCTATACATATATCCCACCATTGTCTCTTTGTGAATTGCTTATCCAGTCTCTCTTCCCAATCTTTTCTAAGCTTCTCTGATTGATTCTTGTAATTATCATGCAATATTTTATGTGGTGGTGCTGCTGTAGCATTATTGCCTCACAGTAAGACGTTGTCCTGTTTGATTCACAGCTAGAGTGTCTTCTATATGGAGATATGCGTGAATGGGCGTACCTTCATTGAAGGTTGTGCATCAGAGCTGGCAACTCAGCAGGTAAAAATCTACTGCCAATCATTAGCGGACCGGAGTTCCGCTGTGGCGACCCCTAACCAGGAAAAGCCGAAAGACACAACAATAACAACTAATTATTCCTTTTTAATGGCAACTTCTGTTCTAGATTCTATTAAAAACTCTACCAGTGTTAGTCTTTCATTCAGGAGAAGCCCTATTTCTTTCTCTTTGCCTATACTCTGATATCAATCATTGATAAGGAAGGCAATCTCTAACCTGCAGTCCAAATAAATTCTTGACATCTTCTCATTTTATTTCCTTTCCCTTTCTAGTTATTTGCCCCCAATACCTTGGTTCTTTTGCCAGTTTTCTCCAATAAATTCCAGCCCCCTCTAGCCTATTATCTGTATCCCTGACCACAGTCATCCCTATCAGCAAAATCTCTTCTCCATTCTTGTACTGGTTTGGTTCTTAGAATACTCCCTGCTATTTTATGAATATAATACTCTGTATGATTTTTGTTCTACTTAAGAGTCTGTATCCAAAATCCCAATCACTCCTTATTTCTTGAACTTCCTCCGTATATCAGCATCATTCCTTTCCAATTTGAATTATAGTTTTCTGCTTGTACTATGTATAACAGCCTTAACTGTGTTGCTCTAAAATATCCCTTCAAATTGGATAATCCTAGTCTGCCTTGTTCTATTGGAAGAATAAGCTTATTCCCACTTGACCCTTGCTGTCTTCCCTTCCCAGATAAAATCCTTCAACTTTTCTTAATTGCTAACCACAGCATCTCATTTGATTGGTAAAAATAAGCCTGACCTGTGTAAGATTAAGGGGGCTAAAACATTTTAATGGCTTGTATCTTAGTGAACAATATATATTTTGTATGAAAATAAATGGATTATACGTACTGAAAACAGTAAAAGAAGTTTATAAACAATGGATAAGCATCACTAGAAAATGAAATACAATGCAAAATGGTATATATACTTGTTCAATGTTATATAATTAAAGAAATAGAACTGAGAGTGTTTTCTTGGATGGTAGTAGCTGCAGATACAGATAGCAGTGATTTGACTTAATGTTAAAAATGAAAGAAAAAGTAGGTTGATGAAATGATAGTAAATACAGTCAGACAGTGAAACAGTGAGAAAGTGAGAAACTGAAAGTTAATGAGATTTTCTGAGTTAAGACAGAGTAGGTGGGTTAGAAAGTAGAGAGCTGGTAGAGTTGTCGGTTGAGGCTAAGAAGGAAGAGCAGAGCCAGCCTTGGCTTAGGTGCTGTTTAAGCAAGGGTTTGGAGCTGTTAACATTATCTGTCTGTTTTAAGTATGCAATGATTGCATTCCAGAGTTTTGACAGTGGGAATAGAGAGAGTCTCCAGGATTGAATGACTTACTGATACATAGTAGGAGTTTGCTGTTTGTAGGACTGTAGAAGAGCAGAATGTTATGTAATGGTGGGCATTTATTGGGAGAATTCAGAAGGTTGTAGGCAGTCAATAGCTGTGTGTAAGTAAGCTGGTGTGGGAGTTTGAGCCAGTTTAATTGATTTAGTACATAAATAAAATCCATACCACTATTTTTCGCCAATTTTTAGGTATTCTGTTGAACGGTTATCAGGAGTTAGGGTTGTTTGTTTTAATTTACTAAGTAAGTTTCTAATAGTCAGTGATGTGTTTTCTTAGAGGGGATGGATGCCAATTTAGCTACTTTGCAAGTAGCAAGAGGCCAGATTAGTTTTATAAATATTGCTGGTGTTTGTCAGACTGGGGAGAGCATATAATAGTGAAGGAAGGAGGTGTGTTGAGGTAAGGTAGTGCTAGCTGTTTTCTGCCAGGTATTGCTTGACTGTATAGATGCCTGGAATCAATTTAGAATATGAGAATATTTTATCTTTATTAATTTTTTCCAATATTTTTCCAATATTTACTTAAGTGATTGGGATGAAGAATATATTTTCAGTAATAGTAGTTATCAGTTTGTTTTATGTTACTACACAAATAAGTAACAATGAAAGAGAAAAGAGGGGCACCAAATGAAAAACATGTAAATGTAATCAGTGTAAGTACATATCTGACACTAAAATAAAAAAAGAAAGAAATACTAAGACAGAGTTATTTATTAGGAGAAAAAATTGTAGAACTAACTACCCATAGTTTATTTAGCTATGTTGTGCCAACTGTCATATGTATTTTACTAGTTCTATCTACTTACTTATTTGAATCAATGTCACTATATTGACTGTATAGATGGAGTGAGGTTTTGGGTGAGTTTTCTTAATAGAATAAAGTATGTGATGATCAAACTTGGGTTATCATCAATTATTACTCCAAAAAGTTTAGTTTTGCTAACAGTTTCTATTTTAATGCTATTACTTAAGGTAATATGACGTGTGTTGCTGTTTAAGGTATTTTTTGGGATAAATAATATAAGTTTGATTTTTTTTTACATGGGGATGGAGTAGTAAGTTATTAGTTCTTCAGCTATGAGTCAATAGCAGTGAAGGAATGTTGGCTGATGTCGTGTAATTTTGTTATGCATGGGGCAGAGCAGATAAGGGTTGAGTCATCGGGAAAAATAGTGGTATGGATTTTACTTATGAAAATGCTAAATATGAGTGGGCCAAAGTATTGACCCTTGGGGGATACCAACAGAGACATATAGAAAGGGTAAGAGATGCTGCTGCCATTTAACTGTTTGCTTCCAATAAGATAGCTGTTGAACAGGAATGGGAGGAATAAGTGAGACCTAGGGTAATGAGTTTAGAAAGGAGCTTTTGGTAGGATATGGTATCAGGTGCTTTGGAAATATCAAGGAAAAGATAAGAAACAGGGTTGCCTTCATTCCTGTTTTGGTTGACTACGTTGATTTAGTTGAAAAAAGAGTTAGTGGCGATATGCCTGGGTCTAAGCCCATCCTGAGCCTTGAAAGGAGGCTATGCTTAGGTATATGTTCTCTATGCTGTGTGTGTTTACATTTCTCAAGAAGTTTAGATGAGAGGTGATAAGATTGCAATGGGTCTATTGTTTGCTAGTTCTGTTTATATACCACCTTTGTGATGGAGTATTATGATGTATTTTCTTTTTCAAGATGGAGGGGATATAATTTTCAGTCATTGACTGATTGATCTGAATAGAGACAGGGAAATCTATTGCATCTGCAGCAATTTTTAGGTATTCCATTGGAAGGTTATCAGGAGTTATGTTTTTTTTTTGTTTTAATTTACTAAGTAATTTTCTAATAGTCAAGGTTGGGGCAGGCTGATGCCTAAATTATTTTGGTTTTCAAAAACAAGAGGAAACTTGAGGGAAATAGGGTTATCATTGATCAGAAAAAGCACTATCTAGATAAAATGAGTGTTGAACTGAGAGAAGTCACTGTTATTAGAAGTAGTAAGACAGAGTATGATGGTACAGCCCAGGTGTTTCTCTCTTCTTGAGTTCATGTTCTAGAAACCTACTCTTGTCTTCAGCATCTTTATTTATTTATTTATTTATTTATTTCAGTTTGATTACCGGGGGGTCCACTGGGCATTGGTAGCCCGTTTTCAGTGGAGGCCCGGGGAGAAAAGCTCCAAAAACAAGGAATTTCAGCAATTCAAATATTATGTTTACTAAAATGAAATCAATTAACATGGAAAGTTAATGGGTAGTCTGAATAACTAAAAAAAAACAAAAACAAACAAACAAAAAAAAAACAGGTAGTTACAACAGAAAGAAATACAACAATTTCAATTTTTAGTTTGGTACGAAAGGCATCACATGAGTAATACATGTTTTACTATGCTGTTCACTAAGTGTAATACTTTAGAAAGGAATAAGAAGCAGAGAAGGAGGAGGTTAGTCTGGGGCGAATGGAGTAGAAAGCTTAGGGTTTATAGGCAGAAGAGTGCAGTTGCAAATTCTGTTTTGAAAAAGGTAGGAATGAAGCTGGTTTTGAAGTTATTTATGTTGGTACATTTCCTAAGTGACAAAGGCAGGGCATTCCATTTTTTAGCAAGGGTAAAGGATAAGAGAAGCTGGCCAGCAGGGCTGGGGTTTATTAACAGTGATTAGGTTTTGTTGAGAAGATCTAAGTGGTCTAGGGGTATAGAGTAGAATGTAAGAAAGAGCAGGGCAGTTAGAGGGGTTTTGAAACAGCTTGAAGGCTGTGGTGAGTTGGAGGAGGTTAAGTTGATTGGGAAGTTCAAGCCAGTTAAGGGAGTGAAGGGAGGAGCAGTGATGTGAAGAAGATTTGGCGTTAGTTGCAAATCTAGTGACTTTGTTATAGCATAACTCTAGTTTGGTGGTAAGAGAGGATGAGAGATTAGTGAGCAGGGGGGCACCGTATAGGAGGGTTGGAAGGAGGAAGGTGGAAGCAAGGGTTAGTCTAGAATGAGGAGAGAGGAAGTGATTGTTTCTATACAGTAGACCCAGTTTTATATGTGTTTTTTTGATGTTTAGTAGGATGTGGGAATTAAATTTTAGTTGATCGTCGATTGTGACACCAAGAAGTTTGGTGGAGGGTACGATCTCAATGGAGGAGTTGTTAAGGCTGGAAATTTGAAATGAGTTTTTGTCAAGGGAGGAAGATTTAGATGGAGAGAAAAGGAGTATTATAGTTGCTGGCGTTTAGGGAGAGGTGATTTTGTAACATCCAGTTTTCAGTGGTAGAGAAGGCACTTTGAGTTAGGGCTTGGAGGTCTGTTAGGTTGGGGGAAGAGCATATCAAAGTAGAGTCATCAGCATATTGTACAATTTTTGTGTTAGGGATGGCTTTGTAGAAATCATTTATGAAGATATTGAATAGGAGATCAGGAGATCTGTGATGTGGAGATTATTTTGTCTGTTTCAGTTTTCCTGATCATGTTTTACTTGTACTATGCAATTTTGGAGTTTTATTGTACTCTCTGTTTCAGTCAGTTGCAATGCATTGTCACAAAGGCTTTCAGTGTGGGGCTGGATTGTATTTCAGTGTTCTGAAATTGTCAGTCTTATGGGCTGTATGTCTTACAGGATTTATGGGACCACTGTTGTCAGATTTAGCATGACTTCAAAATGCTTACTTTGTTTCATGTAGTTCCTTACCTATGGTCAGCCATTTTAAATGGACTTTGGCATCTTCTCAGCTGCTGTCAACTAGATGGCTTACAAAGGATCAGTCACAGTCACCTTACATTCCACTTGATAACTGAACAGTTGCGAAGGCTGCCGTCACAAGGACAGCTGGAAATTTAGTTAGAGAAGAAAAGACACATATGTTCATGCCTTTCCTGTTTTTACCTGTATAGATTAGTAACTATCGTATTAGTTATTGTACTGCTGGTACTCCACCAGCCCTATCACAGTAGTACACGTCAATGTTTAAACATGTTGACTACTGCTCCCAGCTAACTTAGCTTAACTATTTACTAAGATTACCAATATGGTTCAACAGGTGCATTGATATGTAAATATATATACGTCCTTATGTCCTGGGTTTGGGAACTATTCACATTCATTGAGACTTTACCATGTTTAGACCACTGAACACAGCACAGAATGCTGCTTATCTCATCTGAGAACAATGCCAATGTGCTAGGTTTGCATTTTATTATTCTGCTTGTGGTGAGTGGAACTGTTAAGTTCTTGCTGTCTTGTCATTTTGTGCAATATTTAAGTTGCTGTTTTACTACAAATGCTGGTATATCCTGATGTTATTAATACTGCCTGCCAACCAGAGATGTGCATCACAACATGGTATTAGAAAAAATAAAACTGAAAACATAATTTCGGTCAGAGAAACTATGCTAAGTTGGTAGTGCCCACTAAACTCCGAGTAAGCCATTTTACCAAGAATCAAAACTTTTCTCTCAAAAATAGTAATTTCTTATTTTTTAAAGTGGCAAATTCATTGAATTTGAAGCTATTTAGCCATAGCAATTGAATTTTCACCAGTGTGACAAAGTTTAGCCAATGTGACCCTCTGACTTCAAAAAGCCATTTGCTTCTCTAGCATAGAGGCAGACGTTTCCACATTTCAAGATAGAAAACAAAATAGCCTAGACATAGTAAGGTCTTGTTAAGTTTAACTCTGTTGGTTGACAGAAAAGCACATACTAGAAAATAGAAATCAAAGTCTAAATCATCTGTATTTGAAGTACTGAATATTGTAACAGGGATTAAATGACTGGAATTTAGAAAAAAGGAAAAAGCAAATTACATAGAAATAAATGGAAATTGTGGGAACGACACATGCAGAATAATGTACGGGAGGAGGAGAGAAGTTTAAGAAAAGGCAGGAATTTAGCAATTCTTGTAATGTTTGACAGATGATTATAAAAAAGAACATGTGATATGTAATGTGTGTAATTGGAAACATGTTAATATGGTTTGTTTTCTTATAATGTATATGTGTCTATGTCTTAAAAGATAATTAAATAAAGATGATAAAAAATAACCCACTTGACATTGTAGTTTCAAAATAAAGCAAACAGTACTTGCATGGCAGTATTTAGTTCACAACGCCCTTTCCAAATACATACTGTCTTTTAAACATGAGACAATTCCAAGGCTGCAGGACTCTCCCAGGTATTTGCCAGTACTCCATCATCAAGTGTGGTACTGTTAATAATTTTTTTTCAGGTGCTCTATCATTTTTGAACATGGGATTGCTATCTAAGTTTGAAATGCTATTTGTTTTCCCAAGGTCATTTCAGAATTTAATAGTTCCTTCAGGCTTCTTCTACATCTTAATCTGCAAAAGCACTGTTGGAGTGTTTCATTTACTTTGCATTTCTTATGTCATGCCTACTTTGATCATTTTTGGACAACTTGTAATGCAATTCCACAAGCCACCTGCATACAATATGCAGACGACTCTACCTTAATTTGTTCAGCCAAGACCATAACCTCTCTCCAGTCACTCACCCAATCCATATTTAACAGTGCTGAAAACTGGTTCTTGCAGCAAGGTCTCCTACTGAACCCCCAAAAAACAAAATTATTGCTCTTTTCTCCTACTCTTAAGTCACCTCAACTGTACTTCACTGTAACCTCTAACAATGGAACTAACATATCCCCTGACACTACTACCCATCTACTGGGAGTAACAATTGATAACTACCTTAGCTATGATCACCATATTAACTATACAATAAAGTCTGTTAACAAAAAACTTGGCACCCTTTACAGAATCAAACCCTTCCTAACCTTCTGCCAGAATAACTATTTCCCAGACCCATCTGATCTCTACCCTACTCTATGCTTCTGCAATATATACCAATATTTCTAAAAGCAACCTCTCCAAACTTTCGACATGTTACAATAACATAGCCAGATTTGCCACTGGCACCCCTTTTAGAACTCACCACTGTCACAACATCAAACAATTGGGATGGTTAGAACTGCAGAAACAACTACTTTGCCAACAACTTGTCATTTCCCATAAGATTCTTTATCACCCTAATAATACCCCAATCCTCACTAATCTGATTACCCCCTACAAAAATCTTACTACACTTCACTCAGCTAATAAGCTACTAGTTTCCAATATTAAATCCAACAACAAAGCAGGGGACTCACTTTTTTCCAACACAGTAGGAAAAAGTTGGAACCAGCTTCCTAATGAACTTACCACCCTTACTTCCACTCTTCTTTTCAGAAAGCTACTCAAAGAATACCTTAAAACTCACTGGCTTTGTCCCTGCTCTAATCCTGACTGACACCTCTTTCCCCTTCCTGAGCTCTCTACACTCCTCTACTCTACTGCTCTATGTGTTCCTGTGGTAATGAAGGAATACATTTTTAATTATTTATATTGATTGCTATCCCTCAAATGCTTGCTATATGTATTTGTTTTTAGCATATTCTACTATACTGCTCTGTTCAAGTCTAACTGATCCTCAATTATAAACTATATACTGTCTTTCTTGGAACTATTACTATATATTGTATTTTGTCTCTGCCATTGCTTGGAGCTTTTCTCCCCGGGCCTCTACTGAAAATGGACATATATCCAGCTAGACTTGCCCGGTCAACAAATGTAAAATAAATAAATAAATAAATAAATAAAATATTGTGTCTGTATTTCCAGTACTATATAAGGTCTTAGTCTAACCTATACTCCAGGTATAACTTATGTCTAACAATGTTGTGAATAACGGAATCCTTTTACAAAATTGTTAACTTCTTTTTTTATTTTGTGTTTTTTTTCTCTTATTTGGACTGATATTTTATATTTCGTACCTTGTATGTTGTATTATATTATGTATCATGTATTCTCATATTGTATAGTGCTATTCTCCCTGGGCCTCTGCTGAAAATGAGCAACTCTTCCCAGTCGGACCTCCTCACTAAACAAATGTAAAATAAATTTAAAAAAATATAAATAAAAAACCCAAAGACATTCAGATGCGCATGTTGTTATTTCTGATGAGCAAGTAAGTGGAGGCAATATACAGTTCATTCTCATTCTCAGAGGACCAGAGTATTACTTATGAGTCAGTAATTAATAAGCTGTGCCAAAAATAAATATTATGCATGAAAGGACATAATGCCACATACATTCTTAAACTGAATGTGAAAGTCATGGGGCAGGATTCACGAAGGCTTGCACAGAGTGTAAGAGATGTGTAACACTCCATGCAAGCCTCGCGATCCAGGAACAGCCCAAAACTCCGTGTAAGAGACCAGCTAAAACGTCTCTTACACGGACTGGGCGTGGATATGCTAAATACCTCACTTGCAGCCGAAAGGTATGCAAATGAGGTATATTAGTGATTCACGAAGCAGAAACCAGCCGGTGTAAGAGACGTTTTAGCTGCAGAAATGTACTCAGTTGACAACTGAGTACGTTTCTGCAAAAATCACAACGGAGCCATGTCAGCTCCAAATAAAGGGTGCATATGTGTCAGGCAGCATGCCAATGGCCAAATATGTTGCCATTGGCAAGGTAACATGATGCAAATATTACAAAAATATAATTTTTTTTTCGGTGATCGCCGATGTTTAAACGCAGCGCAGCCCCGCGCAAACGGGCTGCGCTGTATAAAACATAAAAATGAAGGTTATAAACCCACAAATGTGGGTTTTATGTAATACATGGAATGACAATGCAGGGACCAGCAGACCAAAACCAACATGGCCACCGTGTAGTGGTTGCTAAGGGGGGAAGCTGAGTCTAAGACATGTAACTAAGCATTAGTAGGCAATCTGATGTAAATGAGGGTTAGGATACTGAATCCCACAGTCACATAGCAAATGAGCACAGTCTGAGTAGTGTAAGAGATACATAAGCGGGAGGAATAGAGTAGGAGATAGGTGACATCACAGGGGGAATGGTAGAAAGAAATGTAGTTCATTGGAGGTCAGTGTAACATGACAGATGACAGACACAGATCTGGGAAAGAGGAGTGCCACAAGATAAGCATGGGAAAGTCAAGAAATGGAAGGTGTACACTGTTACTTACACCAAAGTTTCTTGCTGGTCGTGCATGCGCACGTGTGCGCACCATGAAGTGCGAGTAGGGCAGTGTGCGTGCGTGTAAGGCAGACTGAGCATGTGGGAGTGTGTTGGTAGACTTTGAAGACTGTTTACGCTAGTGTGCACGCGTGTAGGGCAGACTGAGCATGTGGGAGCCTGTTGGCAGACTTGTAAGCCTGTTTGCACTGGTGTGTGCGTGTTTTAACTCGAATAGGCAGATCCTGAACCGTGTAAGCATGTGTGCGTGTGTAAGCCACGGTGAATGCATTTCTGCTGGTATGCACGCTGCTCCCCCTGAGGAAACAGAAAGGAAAAAGGAAGCAACAGAATTAGTAGGAAGCTAGCAGGGAATACTGCTGGAGCTAGCAGGTGAAAACAATTAGAAGCAGGCAATTACACAGGCAAAATAGTAGCCCAGCCCAGCACTTAAAACTCTGCAAACAGCAGTGCAGGATGTTTCTCTCAAGAGACTCTGCAAGACAGGAGTAAGCTATTAGAAGTGAAAACTGAAAAAGCTGAAATCAGAGCAGAAATGTTAGGGGCTGCCATAGCTGTCATAATGAGACATAGGCGACTTGCTGAGGGTGGTGACAATGCAGATGGTGCCAAACAACCCACAGTGAGGAGGCGGAGAAGAGTGTACAGGCCCAGGGTCACCTACCACGGACTACATGAGCTGGAGATAGTAGAGCGCTATAGAGTGGACAGAGAGCTCCTGCAGCAAATAGTCGAGCTGCGCAGGCCATGCCTCACACACAGAATCAACAGAGGGGAACTCATCCAAGTGGAAACCAAGGTATGTGTTGGCCTAAGAATACTAGCAGCAGGTACCTTCCAAAGACCAACTGGTAATATGATGGGGATATCACAGGCATCAGCCTCCAGGGTACTGCACCAGTTCCTGGATGCCATGTCAGTACATGTCGGTGATCATGTATATTTCCCCAATGCCCTTGAGGTACTGGCCAGCAATATGCGTCTCTTCCAGCAAATAGCGGAATACCCTGAGGTAGTGGGTGGAATAGACTGCACACACATACGCATCAAAGCACCAGCCGGTGAGCGGGGTAGGGCGTACATTAACCGCAAGGGCTTCCCCTCCATCAACTGCCAGGTCATGTGTGATGCCCAAGGCATAATAATGAATGTGTGTGCTGGCTGCCCTGGGAGCTACCATGATTCCCACATCTGGCATTTGATGCACCTGTACTAGACATTTGCCAATGGGGACATCCCACACAAACACCTAGTGGGGGATGCAGGTTATGCACTGGAGCCGTGGCTGATGACACCCATCAGAAACGCACACACACCTGAACAGGAACGCCATAATGAGGCACATGCACAAACACATAATGTAATAAAGCGTGTGTTTGGGCTGCTCAAGTCACGGTTCCGGTGTCTCGATACATCTGGTGGAGCTTTGCAGTACTCACCAACTACATGTACCCAAATTGTCATGGTATGTGCTATGCTACATAATATGATCTTGCGAAAACAGCTGCAGCAGGCCCAGAATAGGGTTGGGCCAAACAGCCCCCCACCATTGCCAAGGCCATCACAGGCAGAGCGTGACTCGGAGGAACAACAACCTGAGCCTGCCCCAGTAGGCAGAAGGAGGCATGCCCAGTATGACCTGGCCTTAGCAAAGAGGCAATGCATAGCACATACACTGGCTCAGTAGGAACCCTGGGAATGATACCCCCTCTGACTCACTCAAATAATAACAGGGATGCCTAAAATGACATGACCTGCTCACAAACATGTACAGGGAGTGTAATATGTGCATCCGACAGAGGCAGCCCTGCAGCACCACCTGAGGCATGAATGCCATGTGTTAAGTAATGTAACACCATGTACTATATGCACACCTGAGGACCCTGACTAACATCCACCCTCACCAAGCATGAAGCCACAAAATGACGATGGGATGATCAATTGCAATAACTGGCTGAAGTAATGCAGTTAGTCAAAGGGGAGCCAATGTGTTTCAGCCTGGGAAGACATGCTGAGCATGACATGATGCACCACCTGCTAGGGATGGCGTGCAACTATCAGTCCAGGCCCCATGGATACTGGCAAAGGCTGTCAGTACCCACAGCATGCCCTGAATAGGTAAGTCTCAAAACACAAACCCACCTTCATAGGTACCACAAGGGATAGGAACCTAGATGTAATGCTACCCAATGCCAGAAGTCTAAACAGCAAGATGCATGCAGTGTAAATGCACACAGTATGGAGAATGTTGATATCAGTCCTGTAATAGAAAACTGGGTCAAGGCTCACATCAGCACCCTAACACTACCAGGTTACACCTCATACTGTGCTGTACAGCTGCAAAACATGGAACAAGCTACAAAAGGAGGGTGACTAGCAATAAATGTCAAGGATAACCACACCCCATGTTGGTACCACAACAAGAAGCAGCATGGATTAGCCATGGTCAAATACCAATGGCTAAAACTGCCTCCCAGTATATAGCCTGCTGCAGACTACTGTCCTAATACCAGGAACTGCACCTGACCTATGTTGGAATACATGAATATATCAAGCCCCCCAAACCACATTATATTGCTTGACTGAAAATACCCAGACATACACTGGGAGCATTATACTAGCACCAACACAGTAGGAGAAAAGTTCCCAGAATCCATAAACGAAAATGCCCAGGAACAACGTACCACTCCCACAAGAGGGGTAAGCATACTGGATGTGATAATCAGCAACATGTGTACTGGATGGCAAGATGAGTAGTGTATCCCTCACTGGTAAGACCAGACCATAGAGTAATCACACTGGATATACACATCCTGACCACAGTCCCTGGCTAGAAAACCACAATAAAAAACATGTGTAAAGCATAGGTTGCACCCCTCCAAAACGATGTGGAATCCACGAAAGGCCCTGTGCAAGTGCAGAATATGGGACACACCGCAGAACATGTTATACAGGCATTCCATGAACACAGCCAGGAATGCTTGGATTATGCAATCACAAATAACAACAAGACACAATGCCATACACGCAGGCATCTGGCATGCTGGACTCCAGCCATTACCAAACCATGCAAGAGAATGAGGAAGCTACTATATGATAGAGCAAACATAAAAAGGGAAGTAATCACTGATCAGTAGTATGGCAATAAAATATGTCCACACATACAATCCACTAAGTCCAGCCACAACAAGTAGAATCTGTGAATCCAGAGACAATGTGACACCTGCCCCAAGTACACAGCCAACCCACAACTCCCCCCAATAAATACAAATATATGTGAGAGATGCAACCATGTATCCAAACTGGAGGCTGAGCTCCTCCAACTCAGTACTGTCAAAACTAGTCAGGAGGAGAAGGTAACCACATACACCACAAACCCAGTCCCACATAGACCTATCACAACTGTAAACCAAACATATAAACACAGAAAAACATTTCCAGAGGCCCTAATTACAAACACACTACACCAACAGAGGCCTCCAAAGCAGATCCCAAGCAACCACAACCTCCAAACATAGCACATGCAACACATAGTACACAAAGCTGGTGTGCCAAACAGTTACAGGCCAGAAGGAGAAACAACATGCCTGATACAGTTGTAATAGGTGTCTGTATAGGCAGACACACTGCTGTCCCACTCACCAGACTGAACAAGGGAAAGGGTACAGTAAGCTGCCTGTAGGCTGCCACAATATGCCACATAACACAAGTACGCAGGTCACCCCAAAGCAAGCAGAAATATGATGCACTCATTGTCCATGCTGATGTGAATGACCTGAGATGTACCTCCCTGGACTACATGAAAAGAGACATGGATGAGCTCTCTGAGTATGTACTCCAGGCCGGTATGACACTGGCCGTTTGCAGAATCCAACCCTCACCAAGAATGATGCCACAGTACAAACACAGAATGATCAGCTTTAACAGGTGGCACAGTTACAGCTGTCAGTCCAAGAGGGTCTAATGTCTGTCTGCTTGAGATGTCATGCATGACAAGCCATGCTGCTGTTCCAGGGATGGCTTGCACCTGTTACCCCTGGGAGTCTGGATACTGGATAAGGCCTTTGCCACCTCCATAGAGCCGTATGTAGGCAAGGCCAAAAAGACTAACCCACCACCCTAGAAAACATAAGTGGTAAGAAACATAAGGGTAATGCTGACCAATGCCAGATGTGTAAACTGCAATATGCATGCACCTGAGGCACTTCCCAGTATGGAGAACATTGATGTCTGTGCAGTGACAGAAGCCTGCTGCAAGCCTACTGATAGCACACCAGCACTACCAGGTTATACCACATATCATGCGTTATG
This sequence comes from Protopterus annectens, assembly GCF_019279795.1. NCBI lineage: Eukaryota > Metazoa > Chordata > Ceratodontiformes > Protopteridae > Protopterus > Protopterus annectens. The sequence continues at coordinate 1,187,421,854 of NC_056743.1, read as the reverse complement.
GCCCCAACACCTGGACCAAAACATCAAAGGAGGGGGAGTATCCATATGCAGCACAGACACCCATACGGCCAGGTAACTGACAATGCATGAAGCAGCGGAGACCACCCATGTGCACCTAAGTGTAGTCAAAACTGCTGTACAGTCTGTAGCATGCGACAGACCACACTCTCACACACAGGATCCCCAACCAGACATCCTGAAGACACTGGACAGTATGAATGTCCCACCAAATACCAGACAAGGTACTCACAAATTACCACATAGGTGGTAAACCATTATGTATGCAAGGAGTAATCAGGGACCTAGGGACACAAGTCGACAGTAACCTGTCATGTGACATTAACAATGCCAATGTGGCTAGGAAGACTGTCTATATTGGACACCGTATCATGAAAGGATTCACATCTACATCAACAGAGGTCACTGTGCCCCTGTACTGTTCCCTTACCAGACCCATAGTCTAGTACAATGACTCATATGGGATGTACCGTACCTGACACCTGCAGCGGTTAGAAAGACCTCAAAGGTACCCCACCAAGAGGATAAAGGGTGTCAAATATATGTCATATGCTGCCTGGATGTAGACACCCCAGCTGGATGCAGTCACAGACTGCCTACACAGAGGCATTGTATGTCTGTTGTACAAGGCCATGTCCAACACAGGAGTAATGGACATGCTCCACCACAGGAAATCAAAGCCATTGGAGCTGTGAGAGTGACAGATGTCAGCCACAACACAAAATGAAATAGGATGTGCTGGAGGGACAGATACATAACCCAGAGGCTCCCCACACCCAGAAACAGGATCCCAATCCATGTTAGGCAGAGACCCTCACTGACACCCCTCAACAGGAATATTGCCAAGTGGATGGATGATCGTACATGTACACTGGGGGTCTTCACTGTGTCACGTCCAGACAGAGGCACAGTAAAGAAAATCATAAATGGCCATAATAGTCACATAGCAAGGGGCGGCAAAAGACACACACACTCTGGCTAGGCTTACTAATGCCCTAGGGTGGATAGCCTAGTATGAACCTATGAACCTATGAAGATACAAATTGTACAGGACACTAAGGATAATCACAAGGTTTACTTAACTGATGGTAGGAACCATGTTGGGGATTCACAGATATGCTCCGAATCGCACAGATATTACAAACAACATACCAAACACACACACATATTGCCAACATACAACCTGACAGGTTCAGTGCAACCCCCCCCCCCTCCAGAATGCAAAATATCTATCCCAGCAAACTGCTGGTCCCCTGACATTGCAGATGCTGAGGTAACAGCCATCATCTGCAAAGCAAAACACACAGTAGCAAAGGTATGTGATGGTGTCCTGGGCTGAGGCCAACATGGACTCCAAGAATAATGGAATGCCAAATCACACTACTGCCCAATGTCAGCCTTACCACAGGATATGTACCCAAAGAGCAGTGAACAACAACAGTGGTCCTTCACAACAAAGGTGTTGCCTGAATGGATACTGCAAACTACCACCCCAGGATCCTGACAAGCTTGGTCTGCACAGCTATGGAAAGGATCAGTATGTACCGCAGACATAAAGCTATCATGGACCTACTGACACTGGACCCTACCCAGTGTGGCTGTCGTAACTGCACATCCTGTCCCTAAACATGTTTGACCCATTTGAAACAGTCATTAAGGTCATTGATGAGGGCAATGTGGTCCACACAGCATAGCTGGACTGTGCATATGCTGCCAGACAATACCCTACGAGTTCAGTATGGATATGTTCACCAGCTTAAATATAAACCCCTATGTCAGTAGAGGGGTTGCAAATGAGACCAAGGACAGAACTGACATGGTCAGACATGCTCCATCCATGTCAGACTACAAAGCAGATATGAGTGGCATCCCACAAGGCTTGGTCCTGGGACCTCACCCGTTCCCTATATATATGTCCCATAGATACAGGCCAACATGGAAGGATTGTGACTGAACATGTATGCAGAGGAGTACAAACTGCCCACCATATCTGACCCCCAGCTGACACAAGCAACCCACAAAAGGGCCTCATAGAAACAGACAACTGGAGCCATAGCCATGTCAGCAAACTAATTGCAGTACTGTGTATAGACAACCACCATGGATATACAGTAAGTGCCCACAAATTACCAAACAGGTGTTAACCCATTACGTACCTAACATGCAATGAGAGACCTGGGGACACAAGGTGATAGATATCCTGCATTGGACAAACATGTGGCTGTAGTGTTTGCAGAAACATACCATATACCCACCCAGTCATGAAGGTTGTCAGATGTAGATAAGGGGAGGTCACTGTGGCTCTGCAGTCATCCTTCATCTGCATCACAATTGACTACAATAGCCCCTGTGGGATATACCTCAGCAGACACCTCCATCAACTGTAAAGTCCATAACAGTACCCCACCAGGAGTAGCAAAGAGCATGAACAGATGCCATGTGTTGCCTGAGTAAACAAACTTCAGCTCCACACACTGCCATACTGCCCACCCAGAGGCAAGCTGTGCCTGATGTATGAAGCCACGTCCAAGCTGGAATCAATGAACATGCTGCACCTTGTACAATCTGAATGGCAGTGAGCTATGCACATGAGAGACCTGAACCCCAGCACTGACATACATAGGACAAGCTGTACAGAATGATCCATAACACAGAAGGCACCCCAACTCTTGAGTAAACTCCCAGTACAGGTTAGCCAGAGAGTCACCTATCGACACCCCTCAAGAGGAATCCTGATGAGAGGATGGGAGATGGTAGGTTAACCCTGGGTATCACTGTTATGTCAGAGGTAGACAGAGGCACAGTATACTAACCATGACATATGTCATGGCAACCTCCAGTTACAATGTGTGTCGAAGGACAAACACACTCTGTGACTAGCATCAGAAATGACCTAGGGAACATCGCTAGTGTTTGCCAATGTCCACCTATGTTGTGGAATACACTACCAATGTTGGACAAGCCTGGTGTAGGTAGTCCATATCTGAACATAATGCAACATGGTCATATGTGCACAACTGGCCCCTACACAGTCTGTTGTGCTCACTATGAAGATGTCAAGCAGTGATAGGACTAAAGCCCAGGATACTGTCCACCACAGTGAAAGTACTGAACCAGTACACTATACGGTACTACAGTGTTAGGTCATTATGAAAGGTTGTTGACAACTGTATGCAAAGTATCCCATGCAATCCCTGCAGGCACAGTATAATCCCTGTTGTGGCAGACACAAAGCAATTGGCCAGTTAGTACACAACATGACACCCAACACACAACCATAAAAGTGAGATATTGTTGAAGTTCACACACACCCAAATATGTGGTGGACTTCAGAGTTCAACATATGGAAAGCTTACACTGGGCATGCTCGCACACTTTGATAAATGAGGCATATGTCAGACAACATGCCATGGAAAGGCTGAACTGGGCATGCTCACACACTTAGGCCATATCTCCATTTAGCAGTTGGCCACACATATCTGGTATTTGTACGTGTCATGCCAGGAACCAACCACAACACAGCAATCTGCCCAGTGCACACAGTAAATGACTACAAAGACATAAGTGATATAGTGGATCGCCCTCATATTCAAACATCTTCCACAGATACACAAGTTGTTCATAGGAACAGGGAATGCTATGGCAATAAAGACCTGCAAACAGTCTAACAGCACAACAAATATTGTGCATCTGACAATTGAACATATGGGTGTAGAGGTCAATACTAGGCTTGTTGCCCTAGGGAATGACAGCTTAGCCAGAGTGTGCTTGGCATCTGCATCCCCAGTACAGTATGCTACTGTGCCACTGTAAAGTAGGTCACATTAGGCAAAGTATGAGGCTAGTGAGCTGTGCCTCTGTCAAGCAGGGGCACAGTGGAGATCCCAGGGTTTGAATGTGCTAAGCCACAGCCATGTTGTTGGTGTGTGCTGGAAGAGGGTTGCTGAGGACCTCTAACAGTAAGTGGGCATCAATAACAGACTGAGGGGAGCCCTATCTACATTGTCTGGACAATTCCACTATCAACACTGTGTTGTGATGATTATGTGGGAATGAAGTGTCGTGCCAGTACTGTTCAAAGATGTCCTCCCTCTATGGGCTACAGCTCTGCAATGTATTAGCTCACTCTGTCTGTTGGACGGCTCATATATGGCTGGTGTACACCTGACAGGTGTCTTGTTGTGGAGCAGTCATGGGTATATGTGGGATAGCATGATCAATGCAAACCTTACACATGCTCATAGAATGCAATTGTCAAGGATTATGCAGAGTGGCCAGTATAGTCCCCCAGCATGGGTCCTTTGAAGTCGTCCACCCCAGTCTTCACAAGTGTAGAGTCTGCTTGTGCTAAATACAGTTTGTTTGCAGTGACAACCTTGCCTGGGGGTGGGGATGGGATATGGATGTCCAGAGAAAGGTGGGTATGGTCAGATATCAACAATGGTGGTCTACCTCTGGTGTGGAACAGTGAGTACCCATGTTGCAGATGGACAGGTGCAATATGTATTCCCCAATGTGGCTGTGGTGAGTGGTTCTGCCATAGCACATGGGCCCACAAATTGTAGTGGCTGTAGGGTAAGGTGGTAGAGGCCTGAGTAGTTCCCACACACAATATGCCTGTACCTGATGTTAACAACTGGAATGGTGTATGTGAACACCTGCATATGCCAGCACTGTTCCCAGGGAAGCAAAGTGTGTGTCCTGGATGTGGGACTGGTTGTGTTGTGTGTTACAGGTCCTGTGGTCACGAAGCATGGTATAGAACATAACCTGCCAGTGCGATGTGCATATCTGACCCTGACGTAGGTGGCTGCAAATGCATATATATGCTATCCCCCACCTGACAGGTAGTACTAGATGTACATACCTCTGTAGAAATAAAGATGTCAGCACCCTATAAATACTGCAGGTGCAGACCAGATACCCAGTAATTCGGTTAGTGTGCTCTGCTAATGCGTCTCCCTCAAGTGTCATAATATAGGTATTTAGGAGTTCGAACCATGCAAATGCTCAGTGTGTGTGTGCATGTGGGTGAGCGGGGTTGATGTGTGTGCAAGTCTGTGTGAGGGAAATGTCCCTTTTGGCAACTGTGAAAGCACTCTACAGGATGCACATTCCCCTATCTAAGCACGGATGATGTCAGCACCCTATTAGTACAACAGGAGAAGGGAACCTTCCCAGTAATGCGAATAGCACACTCCGCTAATGCGTCTGTCATGAGTGTCATAACATAAATAGGTAGGAGTTTAAATCCTGCAACTGCCGAGTGTGTGTGGAGGGGGGTTAGTGCGTGTGTAAGGGAGATGTCCCTTTTGGCAACTGTGAAAACACTCTACAGGATGCACATTCCCTTATCTAAGCACTGATGATGTCAGCACCCTATAAGTACAGCAGGAGAAGAGAACCCTCCCAGTAATGCGACTAGCACGCTCTGCTAATGTGTCTGTCACGAGTGTCATAACATAGTTAGGTAGGGATTTAAATCCTGCAACTGCCCAGTGTGTGTGAAGGGGGGTTAGTGTGTGTGTGTGTGTGTGTGTGTGTGTGTGTGAGGGAGATGTCCCTTTTGGCAACTGTGAAAACATTCTACAGGATGCACATTCCCCTATCTAGGCACTGATGATGTCAGCACCCTATAAGTACAGCAGGAGAAGGAAACCCTCCCAGTAATGCAAATAGCGTGCTCTGCTAATGCATCTGTCACAAGTGTCATAACATAGTTAAGTAGAGGTTTGAATCCTGCAACTGCTCAGTGTGTGTGGAGGGAGATTAGTGTGTGTGCAAGTCTGTGTGAGGGAGATGTCCCTTTTGGCAACTGTGAAAGCACTCTACAGGATGCACATTCCCCTATCTAAGCACGGATGATGTCAGCAGCCTATAAGTACAGCAGGAGAAAAAAAACCTCCCAGTAATTCAAATAGCGTACTCTGTTAATGCGTCTTTCTCAAGTATCATAAAATAGTTAGGTAGGAGTTTGAAACCTGCAAGTGTGTGTGTTTGGATGTGAGGAGTTTGTGTGTGTGCAATTCTGTATGAAAGACATGTGCTTTTTTGCAATCAGGAGATCACACTACATGATGCACATTACCCTTTCCAAACACTGATGATGTCAGCACCCTATAAGTACAGCCGGAGAAGAGAAACCTCCTAGTAATCCGAATAGTGCGCTTTGCTAATGCATCTCTTTCACGTGTCGTGACATAGTTAGGTAGGGGTATAAATCCTGCAAATGGCAGGTGTGTGTGTGTGTGGGGGTAGTAGGGTGTGTGTAATTGCAAGTGTGAGAGAACAGATCCTTTTGGCAAATACTACAATACACCAGATGCTGCATATTCCCCCAGTAAACACAGGTGATGTCACCACACTATCAGCACAGCCAAACAGGGCTACTTGGCCAGTAATGCCAGTAGTGCGCTCCGCTACTGGGTCTATTACCATTGTCAGAGCACAGATAGGTATGTTTTGTAAACCCACAACTGCCACGTGTGGTTGTGTCACACAATATGACCTTGTGTGGGTCTTTGTGCATAACAATGCATGCCATTGCCTAAACCAGCAATGGCAATGCACACATGATGTATGTGTGTGACACATACACATAAATACCTGTGACCTGCAGTAGTTACCATGTTTGACACATGTCTTGAGTGGATAAATGGTATTCACAATGCATAACAATATGACTGTGTCTTACTGTGCAGGGTCCGCACACGGTATTTGTCTATACAGTGTGGGTTGTATATGGTAAAATACCTGCAGCAGGGGATACACATCTGGTCTGGGCCATATAGTCTACATGTAGTCGATGAACAGGTGCTGCATGTTCCCACCTGTTGTGGGAGTGGTAACATGTTATTCCATTGCAATTCAGTGACCACATGCTGGGAACCTTTCAGCTAGTGTGTTGTAGCTACAGTAATGCTCACGCACAATGTTTGGCTGGATGCAGTCCAGCCATATAAAGACATTTCTTGAGACTGTCATATTGCCAGTGTTGTTATGGAGGATAGGTGGGTTTCCTGTGTTTGGGAGGGTTGTGTGTGCCAGGCTATGAACCAGAAGGCAGTCCAACACACTGTTAGCTGCACATAAATAGGCCCTGATGCTTTGTGCTGTGCCAACAACCTAGAGGTGTGTGTATCTGTGGTGCCTTGGGATACCACCCCCTGTCCATGTGTGTTACATGTGAAGGGGATGACAGGCATGGTATGAGGTATAACCTGGCAGTGATGGGTTGCACCTGTGAGCCATGAATCAGGACTCTGGTACTGCACAGACATTGCAGTTCACCGTGCTGAGGACAGTGCATGCATCTTGTGGTGCATACTGCTGGTGTTGTGTAGCATCACTGTTAGTGTCCTATCCTGTGTGATACCCGCGGAGGTGGCTATGTAATCCGTGTCCTGCAGCAAAAGGCACTATGTGTGTATCAAGGGGCTTCGCCAATATACAATGGCCCATGAGTGTCACGTGCAAGCTGCCCCTCGCAAATCATTGTGGCTTCCCTAGCATGTAAGCACACGTTGACAACCAGTGGATGCCCTATGAATGACATTGGAGATTGAGCAGAATGTAGACATAGAACACCCTTCCTACATATAGTGGTAGCATACCTGGTGAGGGTATGATGGCAATCAAGATCAGGCTCATACTGGCCTGTGCCACATGCTGAGAGATCCCTTCTATGTTCCCTATCATGTAGTCCAGGGAGGTATGTCTCAGGTCATCCATAGGGGCATGGTCAATGACTGAGTCATATGTGTCCATGCCTCTGACTGACCTGTATGCATGTGTTTTGTGGTGGACCATAGTGCCCCACAGGCATATCACTCTGACCTTCACGATGTACAGCCTGTTGAGCGGGACCCCACTGCAGTGGCCAATAGAGGTACCTGACACATCTGTAGCAGGTGTGTTGTGTAGCCCTACAGGCTGTGAGTGTGTGGCACATGGGATGTGTGTGCCATGTGTGGCATGTGCTCTGTTCCGATGTAATGTATGCCTGTGTGCCAGCTGTGGAGGTGTGTTATGCTCAGGCAGGATGCTATTCTGAGTCTCAAAGTATGCCCCAGTGTGTTCAGATTGCTGTCAGTGCGGGTCTATGTCAGACTGGTATTGTAGTCACTGTAGTATGTCATGCCACCTGACAGGGTATGGCATTACTGGGTTCAGAGTGCTCATTCCCTAGACTGGCTATGAGGTGGCATCCCACACATGTGTTGTACGTTCCTGGCCAGGGGTGAGGGTTGACTGCATACATGTGGCAGCTGTGACATTGCCACATGACTCACATAAACCACAACTGGACCATAGAGGTGATTCACAGGTTATCTTTGCACATGCTATCATAGTAGTGTGATTGCCATGGTGATTACCAACACATAGGGCCAATGGGGAACAACATACTGAAGGTGTGTATGTGTGGATGTACTGCTACTGATTTCATAGCACTGGCATATATGACTGTACACGTGGGTAAATGCCAGGTAAGACATGTGCAATGTGTCACAGGCAATGTACATGTGAACAGGACAGACAGTGACATTCTGTCATGTGTAAACCTGAAATACATATAGTATGCTATTCAGATGTCACTAGGAGTCTACAGAAGCACTGTAACTCTGCATTGCAGGTGGAAGCAGTGTTCCAGGGAACCCCAAGTGAACATGCATGCAAACAAAGCTACAGTAAGCAGGGCTGGAAGTAGTCAATTGTACAACAAAGAAGGGGTAACACTAACAGTAGGTAACAGTGCAAATATGTAGGCACTATCAACATGTACCCAGGAATGCACAGCTCAGATGTCCATGGTAGAACTGATATTATGTCATAGTTAATTGTGATTTGTATTACATTGGTACTGCACACATATCAACATGTGCAAACATCCACATTGCATAGTCATTGTGGGCAACTTGCCACCATTACTGTACATGTCCATCATTGCGTATCACTAATTGCATTAGCTTCCCCCCTGTGCTACCCATGTATGTGGCTATCTGTTGACATCCTTACCACCGGTATGCAATAATGTGCAGCTGTTACACTTTGGTATGTACTATGGGAGTAGATAACAATTCAGGACAGTCATACGGTTACTGCATCAGGCATGCTGGGATATACACACAGTCATATCAGCACACTGTACTGTTACCAACATGATACTACTAATACACTTCTATGTAGTCACCCTGTGCATCAGCAACGTGTTTACCTGTTCCTGCACTGATGCTGGAGATTGCAGGAGGTGGCACAGTTTCATCATATGCACAGGGTGTGAATTAGGTATGCCTGAGTCTGCCACTGATACCACCAATTGACATGTGTGTGTATGTGTGTTGGTGAGGGACAGCAATACAGGGTGGGGCACTGTTGGTGCAGTGTGTGCGTGTATGTGGTAGCCCTAGGTGTTGACATTTTGCATGTGTGCATGCGCGCACACAGTTCTACCTCATGGCTGCCATATACAGGAGTTTGTGGACAGCCACAGACTGCACCTGGCAGGTCATACAGATCAGTGTCTGTGGGCACGGACACGGTACCTGTGCCTGGCAGGGGTGCTACGGACCGTATCCGGTACTAAGCCAGACTTTGTACTTTCATCAGAAAGTGTGTTGACTGGACACAGGTCCCTGTTGGGACTGTCCAGAGCCACGTGCACGTGGTCTCCTGGGGCATTCCGATGACAGCACAGACTCAGCATTGCTGGGGCTGCTGCTGTCACTATGGGGGCATCCGCGGGCCTGTTGTCGTCCACGCCGACTTCCAGCTGCTGCTGTTGCTGGCATACGGCCACGTCGACGCCGCAACCGCCCACCATTGCCCTGGCTCATGGACATGTGGTGGTGGAACTGCTGTAATATGTCCCCACAATGTCTGTCTATGACATCGGTGAAATTATGGATAGCATCCACGATGTCACGCATACTGTCAGTCATGGCTGTGCGACATGCTCTCAGCTCCCTCAGACCCTGTCTGATGTACCTTTCCATATGCGACTGTGCCTGCATGACAGCCCAAAACATAGCTGGGGTTGACAGACCTGTTTGGGCACGTCTGCCAGAGGCAGTACGCCCACGGATGCTCCCACGAGAACCCATGGGCAAGTGTCTGTGTGGTACTATTGCAGGACCCTGCCCATGGCTGCTGTGTGGGGAAGCATGTGCCACAGATACCACATTACCCTGGTCAATGCCCACTGTTTCCTGTCCATCACCTAGGGACAATGGTGACATAGGATGTACTGGCAGGATGACTGTGCGCAATGATGGGGTTGACAGCTGTGTACCGTCAATTGGCTGACCAATGACGGACCCTGACACACCTTCCTGTGCCATTACACAGATATCATCATCAGTACCTGTGGCACCAGATTCGGGTTCCCTGATACAGGGCTCCAGAGCAGCACCAGAACCTGTGGGAGGAAGACAGGAAACACAGTTTACAATGTCTATACAATGTTACCAGTGATGCACTTATGCACACATGCACACATGCACATGTGGATACATGCATACATGCACACATGCATACATGCACACATGCACACGTGCACACGTGCACACATGCACACATGGACACAGGCACACGTGGACACAGGCACACATGCACACATGCACACATGGACACAGGCACACATGCACATGTGGACACAGGCACACCTGCACACATGCACACATGCACACCCAGCAGTATACACACAGAGCACTACTGAGTTACACTAGTATTACTAGCACTATCAGGACTATTATAGGTATTGTTAAAACACACTCACCAGCATGGATGGGCTGCCTTGCTGTAACACCGGAGGGACCTGCAGAAATGAGGAGATTAATGTCGGTGGACACAACTGTGCCATTGATACTGCATATGATACAGTGCAGTAGTACACCAGTTGCCTTTCACACGTCAGCTGCTGATATTGGCAATATCACACCTGCACAATTACATACTATGTTGACAGCTACATACCACGGACACACCTTACACATGCATAAACTAACAGTGTAAAGAACAGTCACGTGTACATATGGCATATTACCTGCATGCTCCATGTCGTGCTGCTGTGTGGATCCAGCCTCCATCATGATGCAGGTGTATTTCTGTTGCTGTTCCAGGCCTGGAGCCACAACACTTAGGAGTAGCCCCTCCAGTCTGGTGAGGGGGGGATGTGTGGCCACCCCACCTCCTGTGGCAACCTGTTGCCTGTGGATATCCGACGCACGCTGACGGACATTTCTGATTAAATCACTGCAGTGATGTCGTACTTGCTCATACGTCCTATTATGCATGCTAATGTCATTTACCCTACGGACAACGTCTTGCCACAGTGCAGCCCTCTCCTGCTGATTCTGGCTGGTGCAGGAAAACAGTATGTCATAATCCCGCACCAGGCTCTGGTGTATCTCCTCATCTTCTGCTGCAGAGTAGGCAGGATTACGCTGACGCGCCATGTCCCTGGAAGAGAACACAAACAGGATATCAACAAACTATGTCAGCAATATATGGCACACATACTATACATGATACTCAACTGTAGTGATATACTACTACTCCCATATGTAGCATGTATGTGTCTCTTGGTGGATACACAAGTACATGGCCAGATATCAGTGCTCAGCCAACACCTGTGCAACAATGCCTGCCACATTCCATACAATATAGTAGCACAACCTCACTCTGGGGGTTCATACCAAGGTACTGTATGTGGAACGCCATCCACTAGTGTGATCTGGACACAAGTTACTTGGCCTGGATATACATATCCCACCACCACCACCACCAGCACAGTAGACTACTTTGATATGTATGTGATTAGACAGTTATTCACTTGTTATGGCTGAGATGGTATCCATGCAACCCACTGGGCCAGTGGAAGCCACAACCCACACTGCTGACCCCTTTGCGAATGCTTCCCATGGACATCCCAAAGATTGCATGGAACATGCACACACATTTCTAACCCAGACCCTATGCACAAAGGTTAGGCATCCTGTCCGGTGGACCCCAGCCAAAGGCAGATTGTATAACGATAGAAGGAGGCTACTGCAGGACAGAGCAGATTCACATTAAGGGAAGGCATCTGTGGTCAGCACTGGTAATAAGCTATGGTCTCTCATAACAACATCCACGGCCTACTCTGGGAGGGAAATGGCCACAAACACTATAGATAACCACAAGGCCTTCTTCAGTTATGTTACACATATGGACCAAACACCTCAGATATGCTCTGAGTTACTACACACCTACTTAACATTCACCGAACACACAGATATTGGCAACATTCTTGCAGACAGGTTCGGTGCACATATCCCCCCCTCCTTCTCCCCCACACTTAGAAATACTTATCACAGCTGAATGTAACCTCCCTATCATCTCACATGTCCAGTTGAGGGCCGCCCTCAGCAAAGCAGAACACACAGCATCAATGTGACCTGATTTTATCCCTGGATGTGTGCTACGTGAACTCCAAGAGGACATACAACTGCATATAAGACTGATATTTAACCTTGGCCATACTACGGGATATGTACCTGAACACTGGCATACAGCAACAGTGGTCCCACTCCACTAAGGAGGCACCTCTACTGACCCTAGGAACTATCACACCATAAGCTTAACCAGCCTGGTCTGCAAAGCTATGGAATGATTCAGTATGGGACACATATACAGCGATATTGGGTACCTGCAGACACTTGTTCCCAGCCAGTTTGCCTTTGTGATGGCTGATCCTGCCTTTTGAACCTGGTTGACCTTTCAAAACAGTCACTACAGCCATTGATTGGGGCAACACAATCCATACAGCCTACCTGGACTTGCCTAAGGCCTTCAACACAGTACTCCACTCAGGCATCATAGACAAACTCATTAGCTTACATGTTACTACATATGTCACATGATGGGTTGCACACTGGTTGACATACAGAATCCATAATATCAATATTGTATGAGCCATGTCAGACTCAATGCCAGTCACATGTGGTATCCCACAGGCCTCTGTCCTAGGACCCCTCTTGTTTGGCATTTATTTCTCAGATGTAAAAGCAAACATGTGTGGGTTGTGGATGACAAAGTTCCCAGATGACTGCTAACTAAGCACCATAGTCGTTACACCAGCTGACACACACATCCTACAGACAGGCCTCACTGCAACGGACAACTGCTGCCAGGATCATGGCCTAACACTGAATGACATGTAATGTATAGTCATCCCCTTTGGGTGGAACTACATGCACACAACATATCACATGGACATACCTATAGATACAGACCTATGACACATATGGAGGGTTCACAGTATGCAGACTATTAACCTGTTACTTTACATTACCTGTGTTTGTCGCAGCTGGTTGCGTTACCGCTACTACAGCTTCCTGCTGCTGCTGGCATGGCTTGGTACTGTCACTGCTGACAGCTTCAACTCAGTTTGTGTACCATGTGTTGTTGTTTGTGTTGTTATTTTTTTTTCTTTCTCTCTCTCTCTGTCTGCCTCCAGACAGTGCAATGAACGTATTGCATATGTGGAGTGTGAGTACAGGATGCTTTTGTAGGTATCTGCATAAGTCCATGTGATGGCCTCTGCACCAATTGTAAGCCAGCATTTGCTAATTGCATGCAGCCAGTTGTGTACTGATTGCAGTTCTCACTGTGATTTCAGGACAGTGCTATAAAAGGGTATGTGAGATAGGTGTTGCCCTTTCAGATTGTAAGGGCGGGGACCATGCTGGTATGCTCTGGACACTGTTCTGTGAGTGTAAAGGTTAGTATCTCTCTCATGATTCAGGCTGTGTTGTAAATTCACATTTTTCCATTCCTCTCTCCTGTTTCCTGTAGTAAGTGTGTATGCACACTGACACCTACAACTATTTATATATATATATATATATATATATATATATATATATATATATGTGTATATATATATATATATATATATATATGTAAATATACATACATTTATATTTGTACATTAACTGACATTATTACCTACTAGCTACCAACTAGCATGGTTGTTTCTGTTCACCCACTACTATTATGGAAATCCACTACTTTTGACAGTAAGTATGAATGACATGCTTTGTGTACTACACATCTTATATTCCTTTTACATTCATTCCTACTATTACATGATATTTTTATTTTAGCACAAAATTCTTGTATAAAAGTCATGGCTTAGTGGTAAGTCATGCAGACTACTGTTTCCAAGGTCCTGGGTTCGGGACTGACAGTGGGATTTTATTTTGCTTTTGAACTGACTACAGGACCTGTCAATCAGAGTGACTAAGGCACTTTTAAGCAGTTGTAACTGGGTTAGTGCTGGTTTGCGTGGAGCTCCCGCATGCGCACTGGCGTTCAGCTCCGCGCACACCCGCTTACAACCGCTTAACAGTGCTTACTCTGGCGCACACCCGCACTATTTTCTTTGAAAGAAATGGAAATGGGGAAACAGGAAAGTGCAAAAAAGGGGTCACAAAGAGGGTAAGACAGTAGGGAAACAAGCTTGGGTTTTGCAGGAGGGATGTAGGTAAGGCCATTAGCTGCCCATTTCTTCATCAGCAACAGCTGTGCATATGTATGTAATTTGGTGTGACATTTGAAACCTTCCACCCCTAAGATAGGTGTCAGGATAACAATAATACTTGTTGTACAGCCAATTGTAATCGATAGTTTCCATGTCCAGCAGACATGTGTGCGGAATGGGCAGCTATGTATGGGGCATAATTTTTTTGTAGGTACAGAGTGCCCTTTTTTTTTTTTTTTTTCAGGTGAGAGTGGTATGTCAAGTGAAGGAAGTCAGTATAGCTGGGGAGGTAGGTTGGGTAGGTCAACAGACAAGACAAACAAGATGCATACAGGGGCAGTGTATGACATGTGTGAGGGGGTTACACAATTGACGGGGATGGATGTTTGGATATCCAGAGCCCATGAGCCCACAGATGGCAACAGTGGAACTGATATCCCCACCCATGGACAGTTGCCACTGTTCCTTCACTGCCCAGGATGGGGCTGTGCTGGGGGCTGTGTAGGCCGGGCAACAGACATGCCCATAAGTTGTGCCACCTGTGCCTCAAGCTGGCATAGGGGCCCAAGAACAGAGTCTCGGATCTCCCTACACACCACAGTCCAGACGCTACGGAGGGTGAGTGGTGGTTCTCCTCTGGCCACACTTGCAGAGGGGGGATGGGCCCCATCCCCTGCAGCACTTCCACCTGCAGGTGGCACAGGGCCACCGGAGGAGGGTCCAGACTGGGCACTAGTGCCAGGTGCACTTGCCAGCTGAGGTGGGAGAGGTGGGTCCACTGAAACCCGCCTTCCCTGTCGTCCTATGTTTTGCATTATGTCATGATAGTTTGGGTTAGTAACATACAATACCATTCGCAATTAGTTGTAACAGCATGCATTAGTATTCCCATTAACCAAACACCCAGATATTCACACCATTGAACAGCGAGCATAACACATGCATAATTTGAACAGCAATACACAGTCCAACAACATGCAGGGTTGATTGATGGCAACAGGCCATCAGGTTTGGATGTATGAACAGGGCAGATGCATCAACATACATGCAAATATTTATGACCCAACAGGACAAATGTCCAGGGGTGTTAATTGTGATTGCACATACCAATTTCACGTGGAATGGATTATATGTGGTTATAGGGTGGGGTGAAGAAAATAATATTAACACCTTTGAATACCAATACATATGCTGTACATTTCTAATAGCTGCAGATATATACACACTACTGTTCTAACTACAGTTTCCTATATGATAACTACTTCAATTTGGTGATAGGACTGTTACTGCTACATCAATATACATTTTATTGTTCTTCATACACGTTCATATCTGGCTTTGTTCAGCTACATCATCCTGCTACATTTGCTTTATATAGCTATAGACAACTGTGGATGTTTGGTATTTCAGACAATCATACTATCTGCATATTGCAGACTGAGAGCAACATATTCGGATTTTGGGATACACATTCCAGCTGCAGCAACACTTTGAACACATTTCGCAGTTTGGTTCTACTTGTCACATTCATTTCATTCTGTACTGCCTGCAGTATACTTTATTCAGGGGTTATTACTACTTTATTGGTGGATTCATAACTCTTTCTCACACTCACTTGTTTTCATTTTACTATTCAGGATGGTACTTACTTCTAGGCTTTATTGACATGTTTTACCTGTAGTTATTACAATCCTTTCCAGCAGTCTCACTTCTGTCATGTTTCAGTATTTCAACAGGGATATATTTCACACATGTGATTTGATCATCTTCTGCAGCTGTACTTTTCAGCCTGCTGCAGGTTGTGTACTGTTATATTACAGGTGGGGCATCTTTATTTCAGACTTTATTTCAGACATTTTCATTTTTCTGTTTGGATTACAGACTGCAACACACTTTTGTAATCAAGCAATACTTGCAAACACTCTTACACTGTTACTTGCACATTTTATTACTTAGTGACTACACTGCACTCTTTTGCTAACTGTCATACTTTTATGTTTCTTTACAGTAACTGGGAGTGGATTACTGACCTGCCTGGTGGCAACCGCACCAGCCTATCGCCATAGGCTCTGCGGTTCGCAGAATGAACACCTGCAGCTGTAATATAAATGAAGTAATATTGGAATACACATCTCCATAATATCAGCTAGTTTAATTTCTTACATACATAATTAAATGTAACTTACTCAGTAGTGGGGCGTTGGGTATTTGCCGGGCCTCCTGGATCCAAAGGTTCAATTGGTCCTGCTTACATCTCTTCAGGTCCGCATGGTGGTGACGGACCTGCTCACCAGTCTTTGGAATCCTTGTGGCACTGGTGAGATCATGAGCCAACCGGTCCCACGCCTCAACCCTATATGCTCCCCACAGGACCTGGCCCTGCATGAGTTGGGCCTCATGATTGTGGACTAGGAGCCAGACCATGTATCTGGACTCCTCAATGCCCCACCTCTGTGCTCGAAAGCAACTACCCTCACCTACTCATGACATTCTGGCTGCAAGTTAGTTCTACAATCATTTATGCTGTGTATTCCCACCTATGGGGCTTATATATGCCGTTTTTCCCACACTTATCTGTGATTGGCCATTTTGCAATTGTATCAACTTCACAAAACCTGCTTTGTCATGCTCCACTTTGTATTCATTCCTATATATTTGCTATTACTGCATTTCTAGGTACAGCTGTCATGGCTTAGTGGTTCAGTACCTTGACTATGGTGCATGGTATCCTGTGTTCGAACCTGGCCACTGCTTTTTATATTTTATGACTGTCTAGACAGGCTAGGGGGTGTGTCTGTGTAAAGGCAGTTTTGATACAGCTTGCTCAACGTTGCCCGTTGGTTAGCTTGTTATTGCGGTGCCCAGCTCCGCGCAAATGGCGTATGCTGGTTTATGCTTCATTTGGCTGTTAGCACGCATATTACGCTCAGCTCAGCTAGGGGCACACAGTTTCAACATGTTAATCCACTGCTCACCTATGAGCACTCATTTTACACCTGTTAAGCCACTGCTCACCTACGGGCAGATGCACTCACCTTGTTAAACTGTAGCTCAGCTATAGGCACATCTCGCATTTTTTATTGTTCTATCTCACATTTCTTCAAAATATATGGGCTCTTTCATTACATTTTACATAAAATATAATTTTATATGTGTACATATTTGTCAGGGACTTGTTTTGTGCTTATTTTACTAAAAGTAAAAATTGATGTTGTGGGGGCTCGAAACATGACTGCCTCCTCTTCAGCCGACTTCTCTACTGCTATGCTATTGCTTCTTGGCTTACTTTGCATATTTATTTCTTATATGCTTTTCCACTGACTGCTAACTGTGGCTAAGCTACGGGCACGCCTGCGCAAACGAGCTCACTCATGGGCAAACATCTTTACGATTTAAAAAAATATATAACATGTTAATTTATATATTTTATGTTCATAGTTTGTGGGGGCATGTGTTGTGTTGTGTTCATAGGTTCATAGGTTCATAGGTTTATACTAGGCTATCTGCCCTAAGGCATTTATAAGCCCCTAGCCAAATTATTTGTGGCTACCTTACCCCTTATATGAAAAATACTCTATGCATTAGTTTGTTTGTTGTCTGTCTGTCCAGCAGTGACAGAGAGATCCTGGGTAAAACCTCCTATGATCCATCCACAGTCTAGATTTCTCTTTGAACAGAGTCAGCGAGGTGCCTCCTCTCACATGGACGGATTTTATTTTACACAGCATAGGGAGTCTCTGATGAGTGAATCTATCCTCCAGCACGCCCCATATATATATCCATGGTTTAAGTGTAAGTCCGCTTGCTCTAGTGGTTTTGGGTTTTTTTTTGAGGTTGAGCATGTCCTCCTCCGGTTATGGACATGGCCTTGTATGTCAGGCACATGTCACCCTCTGGTGGCGACTGAATAGCGACTGAATAGCTGTTTCTTTCTTTCAGTGTTTATTCACATTTCCATGGCCTCTGTCATGGGTGTTTACTTTGGGCACTTTTACTCTTCTGGGGGCGTGTCCGCTTGCAGGGCTCGGCCTATGGACACGCCCCTACTGTCTTCCATGGACCGTGTTAGCCTTAGGTGTGATTCAGCATGCCCTCATGCATATGCATGACATGCTGACATCTCACCGTTTAACTGCAGCCTCCGTGTAAGCCTTGTATCTCTTACACGGAGGCTTCGTGAATCCTGCCCATGGCGTTTTTGTAAGGTGCTCATATGATTTTTGTGAAAACTGTGAGTTTGAAGAACAAATTAGAGAAGAAAATGTAATTAAGCTGGTTGATATTACAGTGTCTCAAAAGTTAACAGAACTGAATTTACCTCTTGAAAATGCAATACAAATTGGTAGTGACAGACTGAACTAGGAAAGAAACAAAATGCTAACATGAATATGGAAATTATGTTTGTGAAGTAAAACACAAAGCAAATGACAAGTTTGAAAAGAAAAAATGATGCTGCTCAAAGTAACCGAATGCACAAAAATCAGCATGAACATCTGCTTGACAAATGTACAAGGGGTAACCGTTATTATGCTGAGTCAGAGCAGTGTGCAGCACAGGGCAAAAGGTGTAAAATTTAATAACATAAGACATTTTGCTGCCAAATGTAAAACTAGGATAAATAAAGAAGTTGCTTCAGAGAATAAAACTGAAAAATATGTCCAGAAAGCATTTTTTGCTTGGGTTCAGTGACTACTATGTTGAACGCTGACTCAGTTTGGTAAGTAAGCTCTCTATTTGTGGAACTCCTCTGAATTTCAAGATTGATCCAGGAGATGACGTTGGTAAAATATCATGTGTTACCTATGAAAAATCTCAAAGTACCTGCAGTGGCATGAAGCAGAGACAGAAATATGTAGCCTTGCAGGTAAACTGTACTGGTAGATTTTTAGCCATGTCCGAGTGGAAGGGGCAAAAGTATGAGCTCTTTTATGCTTTGGTTCATAGGTTCCCTGGCTATTTCTTCCCACAGTATTTACTTTCCTGGACCCCTGTCTAGCAGGGTGACTGACATGATCCCCGCAGTAAATTTCCTATCTCCCATCCAATCGTTACGGTTCCTTTTAAAGAGGGCCAAAGAGGCGCTCTGCTTGACATGTATGGGCAGTCTATTCCAGAGTATGGGGAGTCTCTGGGTCAAGAACCTATCCGTGCAGCATGTTTTGTTCATTGTGGTGACATGGTTTAGATCCCTGGAGCGTGTGGCTCTGAGAGATTGGGATTTCTTTAAGTGTAGCATGTCCAACAGCTCTGGGTTTGACATGGCCTTGCATGTTAAGCAGAGATCGCCTCTGAGTAGACGATATGCAACAGAGTATAGCTGGAGTTTTTTTAGACGGTCAGCGTAGGGCATCTGCTTTAGGCCTGTGATTCATTTAGTGAGGTATTTCTGTGGCCTTTCCAGTTGTTGCAGATGCCTTGAGAGGTACATACCAAACAGGGCATTGCATTCTATAATGGGTCTAATGAGGGATGAGTACAGTGGGACAACAACATCCTTTTTTTTCTATGAAAAGCCCTTAGTCATGAGGTGTGCCACACAGAAGGATTTCCTGACTGTTGTGGAGATGTGGTTATCGAAGGTGAGACCACTGTCCACCTGTGTCCCTAAGTCTCTTATCACACTTTTGGCGTTTAGTGTACTGCCACCTATGTGGTAATTCACGGGTATATGTTTTTTCCCAAAGGGGATAACTATACATTTCTTGGCATTGAACTTGATCCCATGGTTCTGGCACCAAGCATCTGTTTCTGTAAGGCCCTTTTGTAGACTATCCACATCATTTGGGGATTCAATAATGGCTTCCAGTTTGCAGTCATCTGCGAACTTTGTTATCCAGAGTCTCTTAGTGTTGGCCTGTACTTCAGAGAAGTAGATGCCAAACAAGACTGGATAGTCTATACATAAATAACCTGTTCAGCAGGGCTGTAGCATGCAATATGGTCTGACTGCCAGAATAAACTAAGTCTGTGTAGATGTGCCTTGTGAAGTTGGTCTGCTTAATTGTGAACCAGTAAAGATAAAATTGAAGCTAAATGATGTTCCATATGTCTTGACCACGTTCAGAAGAGTGCCATTTCTATGCTGTCCAAAGTAGAGCCATAGCGTAAATGAATGTAAGAACTTGGTAAGATTGAAAGCTTGACTAAATTGATTGAACTATGTGTGCCAGTGGCTGCAGTCATGAAAAAGAATGGCCTTGGTCAAATATGTGTTGATGTGAAAAGTGCAATGATGTAGTAATGCAAGAAAGGCTTATGCGACCTACACTAGAAGACAGCATCCAAGTTGGCAATTGCTAAGGTACTTTCCACAGTAAATACTTCCTGTGGGATTTGGTAAGTATCCCTACACAAAAATGATCAAAAGCTGACAACCTTCATAACTCCAGTGGGAAGGTTCTGTTTTACGAGACTGACATTTGATAAAGCACCAGCACTAGAAATCTTTCAATGTGAAACAAGTAGCCTATTAATAGAGTATGAAGGTGTTGTGATCACAAATGACACTGATCCTCAAAAAGAGTCACATAATTTGTGGTTGGAGGCATTGCTTCAAATTATTAAAGATTTGGTTTGAAACTAATCCAAGACAAATGCTTTAAAAAGTCTCAGCTTCAATATGTTGATCATACTGTCAGTGTTCATGGAATCAAATCAGATGCAAGTAAGGTCAGAGTAACAGCAGAGCTAAAGAGTCTACCTTCTGCAACCAAACTATGCCCTAGGCATGATTAATATCTTGGACAAATCTGTGCCATATCTGTCTACAGTACTATATTTGTTGATAGACTTGATGGGGTGATGATCATGCCTTTCACAGAGTAAAAAATGTAGAAACAACTGCTCCATTCCAAGCATACTGTGATCTTTTCAAGCTGACAACAGTGTGTGATAATGCTAGTAGCCACGCCAATGGCCGCAGTCATGAAAAAGAATGACAGTGGTCAAATATGTGTTGATGTGAAAAGTGCAATGATGTAGTAATGCAAGAAAGGCTTATTCTACCTACACTAGAAGACATAGCACCTAAGCTGGCAAATGCTATGGTACTTTCCACATTAAATACTTCCTGTGTTTTTTCATAAGTATCCCTAGACAAAAATAGTCAAAAACTGATGATTTTGATGAAGGTCCTGTTTTATGAGACTGGCATTTGGTATAACACTAGCATCAGAAATCTTTCAATGTGAAACAAGTAGCTTATTAATAGAGTAAGAAGGTGTTGCTGTAGTCACAAATTACATTGGTCCTGAAAAAGAGTCACATGTTCTGTGGTTGGAGGCATTGCTTCAAACTATTAAAGATTCCATTTTGAAACTAATCAAAGACAAATGCTGCTTTAGAAAGTCTGAGCTTCAATATGTTGATTATATTGTCAGTGTTCATGGAATCAAAACAGATGCAAACAAGGTCAGAGTAACAGCAGAGCTAAAGAGTAGAGTCCACCTTGTGCAACCAAGCTATACCCTAGGCATGGTTAATATCTTGGGCAAGTCTGTGCCATATCTGCCTACAATACTATATTTGTTGTTAGATTTGTTAAAGAAAGACACCCTGGTTATGGGGTGATGATCATCCCTTTAACAGAGTAAAAAATGTAGAAACAACTTTTCCATTCCTAGCATACTAAGATCTCACCGAGCTGACAATAGTGTGTGATAATGCTAGTAGCTATGACCTAGGTGTCGCCTCACTCCAAATGGTTGAACAAGTGTTATATATTGCTCCAGAATGCTAACTGATGCTAAAAACAGATATTCACAGATAGAGAAGGAGTGCTTTGCACATGTGTGAACATATGAGAGATTCTAATTCCAGACTGACCACAAGCCCACAAGCCATTGACTCCATTGATCATAGACAAGATGGCCACCTAGATATCAAACACCACTTACAAGACAGATAGTTTAATGCCAGAGCAATCCATGTGTGTGGAAAACAGTTGATCTTAGTTGGTATCATATTCAGAAATTCAGTACATGACCAAACACAGTCAGAAACCGAAGACAATATTGCTGCCTATGTGCAGAACATCATGACAATGAGAACAGTAACCACTAAGAAACTAGAAAAGTTAAAACAAGCTACCAAGAATGACCATGAGTTACAAACTTTTATCAGATGTGTCCAATGTGGATAGTCCAATCGCTGGACGCAGACAAAACATTAAATGTGTAGGTATTATACTGTCTGAGCACACTTGTCAGAACATGAATGCTTGCTACTGTAGCAACACAAAATAGTAGGACCTTCATCTCAAAGTGATGACGTGTTAAAGCAAATATATGAATGACACCAAAGTCAAACAAAATGTCATGAAAGGGCCAAAATGTCAGTGTGGTGGCCTAATATAAATGTGAACATTCAAAGTTTTTGTTAAAATGTCAATACTGTATTATCCACAAAACCATCTCAAAGAAGAGAGCCATTACTACTGACACCTTCACTACAAGGTCTTTGATGAAAAATAAAAGCTGACTTATTTGGGTCTGATGGCAAAAGCTATTTAGTAATAGTTTTCTTTTAATCTCATGACATAGGGATTTTAAATGCACATATATGTCTAAACCACCTTAATTTATCTTTTGCAAGTTACTCTAACAATTTTCTTTTTTACCTCTAAGAACTTAATCTTTTTCCTTACTATTTAATAACTTATACTGTCCATAAAATATTTCATGTAATGTTCGAATATAATTTTCTTAGACAAAGGCATACTGATTAAAAAGATCTACTTGGTGCATGTCACTCTTATTTCTATGTTTTCTTCATTTGTGACTCTGCTACTATTAGTAATGTCTGATTTGAAATTTAAAAATGTCAATTGTTGGAGCTTTTTTTTTTACATTTTCTTTTGCAACACTGATACAATTTGTAATGTGTAAACCGAAATTTAATATTGTCTGGAATTGTTGGATCTTTTCCCCCTGAGCCACCACTGAAAATGGGGACTTTTGGCCCAGTGGACTTTCCCGGTCAATAAATGTCAACAAATAAATAAATAAATACATGACAAATAATATTAAGGTTCAAGACCACGTTTACGGGGGAATACAAATAATGCTGAAAACTCAAAATATTAAAACTTCTTCAGTGTGGGGAGGGACAAGCCCCCTGAACCCCCACACCCCCTGTTTATTATATATACTAATTCCGGGATCAACAACAGTAAGGAAAGGGCAAAATCCCATTTTCAATATTTTGAGGGTTCAGCGTTTTTGTATTCAATATTTTGAGTTATTCAGTATTTTGAATAACACCCATTTACAGGATAGGGAATGCCCATTGAACTGGTTACATACAACGGTACACAGTCTGGGTCTACTGAATTCCAGCAGTTTACTGATAACTGTGTTTTGCTCATGCAATGTTAGGTCATCACTATCTTCAGTCAAATGTTGCTGCTGAGAGGGCAGTCAAAACAGCAAAAAGATTTTGAGACAACCTGATCTTCAGAGAGCTGTAACATCCTATCAAGCTATTCTACACAACTAATAATGGAAGACAAATAAGGACTAACATGCTAGTGATGCAACCCAAGCTGGAGATAAAAAACTACTACATATGAGTCAATAATGCAAATATTTAAAACTTCCTTCAAGCTGTTCTATGATTGAATATATTCCACCCAGCCACTACCTGTTCTCCAGCATGGATAATCAGTGCTCCTAAAGTTAGAGGGAAACAGAAAGTGGGACATATCTGATGTTGCTGTGCAAAATACTCCTGAACCAAGCTCATACATGGTGAAAACCAAAGATGGCACCATAATTAGATGTAACTGAAGTCACATTTGTTTAGTTCCGGATAAGCCTCAAGCTGAATGCTAGATTCCTGATCGTCCAACCCAGACATCTGCTCCAAGGATTACCAGGTTCTCAGCTAATCAGTGTGTTCCTGTTTCCTCAAAGGCATAACTACAACAGCATCTGAGACAGGTGTTAAAGTTACAAATCCACAATATGACGACAATCCATGTGCTATCAGCCCTCATGGCACTGTACCCGATCCTATCCAATCTGTTCCGCAAAGTGACTCCAGACAAAATGCCGTTCATTACAAATTTTTGTCTAACCATTATCCTTCTACTGGTTCTGGTTTTATTTGTATAAATTATAGTAGCCAAAAGGTTTGAACTCTGTGAAGATACTGAGACTGTAGTCAAATCATATGGACAAATAAGTGACTTTTTGATATCTCCTAATATAAAATGTCTTTTTGCTAAGAGTAATGGCTACCTCATTTATAGCTGTTTCTGTGTATAATTGCTTGTATAGCATGTGTAAACTTTAGACTATGTGAACGTTCAGTAATATTCATAAATGTTAAACACATGCATTGGTAGCATACCAAACTGCATTTTGTAATGTCAGAAAAGAGGCTTGTCTTTCCTTAGGGTGGAGATGGGATGACAAGAGAAGGATAGCTGCTATGTGCCTTTATATACTGTAAATATATAGGTTCATAGGTTCATAGGTTCATACTAGGCTATCTGCCCGAGGGCATTTACAAGCCTAGCCCATAGTTTTGTGGCTTACGCCACCCCTTTAGTATGGGGAACTATACCCATTATTTTGCTGTGCCTCTGTTGAGCAGTGACACTGAGGTAATCCCTGGGGTATATCTGCGATCTCCCATCCATTGGTCAAGATTTCTCTTGAACAAGGCCAGCGAGGTGCTCTGCCTCACATATACCGGGATTTTATTCCACAGCATAGGGAGTCTTTGGGTGATGAATCTATCCCTCCAGCGCCTATTAATAGCCGTGTCGAGGTTTAAGTCTCCCCCTTGTGGCTCTGACGGATCTAGATTTTTGAGGTGAAGCATATTCATCAAATCTGGGTTTGACATGGCCTTGTATGTTAGGCAAAGGTCACCTCTGAGCAAGCGACTGAATAGAGCTGGAGTTCTTTCAGTCGGGCAGCATAGGACAGATGTTTGAGACCCTTTATCCTTTTGGTGAGGAACTTTGTGGCCTCTCCAGCTGCTGCAAGTGTCGGGTCAGATACATTCAATGGGGCATTGTACTCAATCATTGGTCTGATGAGTGATGAGTATAGGGAGACTATGACCTCCCTTGATCTAGATGAGAATCCCTTCATGATAAGGTGGGCAATGTAGAAGGTCTTCCTAACTACTTTAGCTACATGGGTGTCGAATGACAGACTACTATCAACCTGGGTCCCCAGGTCCCTGATAACTTCTTCTATGCTCAGTGGATTGCCACCTATTTGGTAGCTAGGGGTAACCTTGTTTTTCCCGAAGGGTATGACTATGCATTTTTTGGCATTTAACTTTAGGCCATGGCTCTGGCACCAGTTATCCGTTCTATGAGACCCTTCTGAAGGATATCTGTGTCAGATGTGTTTTCTACTATGGCCCAGTTTGCAGTCATCTGCAAACTTTGTCAGCCATAACCTCCTGTGTTTGCTTGTACTGAAAAGTAGATGCCAAACAAGAGTGGGCCCAGGACTGAGCCCTGTGGTACACCACTTGTGACAGGCTTTGAGTCTGACATGGCGCCAGCAACTCTGACCCTGTGGGTTCTGTCACTCAGCCAGTTTGCAACCCATCTTGTGATGTACGGGTTAACATTTAAGCTGATGAGTTTTTCAATGATACCCGAGTGGGTATTGTATCAAGGCCTTTGCCAGATCGAGGTAGGCTGTATGGACTGCCTTTCCTCATCAATGGCTTTGGTGACTGTTTCAAAAGTCAACCAAGTTTAGAAGGCATGATCTGCCTTTGACAAAGCCAAACTGGGATGGATCCAAAGTCTGCAAATTCCCTATGTCTTTATTTATGAGGTCCATTATGATCCTCTCCATGGCTTTGCAGATAAGGCTTGTCAAGCTAATGGGGTAATTTCCAGGGTCGGTGGAGGCACCGCCTTTGTGAAGTGGGACCACAGTTGCAGCGCCACCCCTGGGTACATATCCAGAGGTAAGACTATGATTAAACAGCTGTCCTAGCTGTGGGTTTAATTCCTCGTTGAGTTCGTGGAGCACACAGCCGGGGACACCATCAGGTCCCATGGATGCTGTGTTTTTGCTTTGGAGAGAGCAGTTCTCACTTGGGCTGGAGATGTTTGGGGCTGCAATCGCTGGTATAGATATCTCTCCTTTGGGGGATGGGGAGAAGTTTGCACTGAACCTGTCAGCCAGTATGTTGGCAATGTCTGTAGGATCAGTAATCTTCACATCATTTTGAACTAGTTCTGAGCATATCTGGGAGGTTCCTCCCAGGTTTCTAACATAGCTAAAGAAGGCCTTATGATTGTCTTTTGAGTCTTTAGCTATTTTTCTCTCAAAATTTGCTTTGGATGATTTTATGAGAGCTCTTAGTTTTTACTTATAGTGATCAAGGGTGTCTTACCTTTTAAGGATTTTGCTCTATCTTGTAGTAGCTTCCTCCTTTTGTTGTAGAGTTTGTTTATGGCTGGGGTCCACCAGACTGGACGCTTGCCTTTGGTATAAAGAGTCTTTGTTTTGCTTGGGATTGCCTTATCCATGCAGTCCTGCAGGTGCTGGTAGAAGGCATTTGTAAGTGATTCAGCGGCTTGAGTACTGTTTTCCATGTTTCGGGGGCCTTAAAGGAGACCACACTAGTCTTTAGAAGTGTGAAGTCGGCTTTCGAGAAGTTCTTTACTGTGGTCTTTTTTATTTCAGGTGGCTATGACAGCAATGCATTTTAAGGAGAAATGTATATCACTACCATTTTAAGAAGTATTGTATTCTTGAATGCCATTAGTCTGGTTTGACAATTTGCTGTTGTGTTCATGAGTGAAGCTGTTAACATTGTTCTTTCTATCTCACACATTTTGAACACTATTACACTTCCTGTTTTACTACAAATGCAGATAAACCCTAACATTATTAGCACAGTCTCCATCATGACTTGAAAGTCAAAAGTGCGCATCATGACAGGTTACCTAATATGAAATTTGTTTTATTTTTTCTTACTAGTTTTAGAGCTACTTTTAGGTATAAATGCTGCTTTCAGTTAGAAATAAAGTGGATTTATTTTAGATTCACACAATATGAAAAAGGATGTTCCATTCAAAGCCAGATTTGTTTGCTAGATGTACTGAAGTTACTCTGAGTTTGTTATTTTGACTTCTGGGTAGTCCTGCCCCTAATGCAGCATGGCATATCAGTGGTTAATGGTAGGGGTGAAGCACAGAGACTGCACATGGAAACTGGGCTAACAATGTTTGTTATTAATGCATTAACACATACAAAGCCACCAATCGTTTAACTTTTGCAGGTAGAATTAAAAATGATTTTTTTTTTTACATAGCAAAAGCATATGAATTCTTGCTTTGGTTCTGTCTGCAGTCCTTATGTTAAAGCCATAATTCCAAAACAGAGTTACAGCCTGTTGGTGCAAGTTCTCTTGGCAATATGCCACAGCAACCACAAATGAACATGACAGGATCTCAGCAAAGTTTGTGCAAGGTATTAAAAAAGGTGGAAGACTGCACAACAGAACTAGTACTAAGACAAAATTATTAAACCCTAAAAGTGCACAAACAGCTGTCAGGAAATAAGTTCTTTATTTCAGTGACATGTTGGAAGCCCATATAGAGGAATTAAAGGCCAAAGTTGTCTGGAACAGTCTGAGTTTAATCAAGTATAAATGTGAATGAACTTGATTACAAAAGCAAAATGACTTGTGAGGCACTAACAGGAATTTTGTTGATATTCTTGTGTCCTATTTTGAACTGTGCATGTTCTGGCTTATGGTCAAGTGAACTTTTGTGTGCCTACAAAGAACGTTATGATACTGAAAGTTTTAAAAGAGGGGGTGGAGGGATAAAAACAGCACTTTATTTTAGAATTCTGACATCCACACGCTGGCTTGTCACTATAACCACTTATTTGGAACTATGGTTCTAGGTACCTGTTAAGAATAAGTAATTACAATAATTGTATTTCTTTCTTGAAATAAAGTAGTTGTAATTTCATTCTACATGGTATCCGGTGAGTTGTATTGGATTTGTATCATTTACCTTCAAACTGGCCCAAACCAAAGCAATGCATTAAAGCATTTTGTTACATTTTCTATCAGCATATAAGCTACATTTCATTTCAACAATGTGAAAAAAGGTAAGCTTCTATCTCCAGGGAACTGACTGTGTTCTTTCTACTGTCCCTGCCTCTATGTCCATCTGACAATCAGATTATCAGACACACTGCAGGATGTAGATAACGCTCACAAACAGACCTGTGTAAATAGGGAAAACAAGCATGTTCTACATGCACTGGACTGAGGAAATGATAGCTGTGACAGGCATGGCATTTTTGAAGCTATAGTGATAGCTGTGGATGAATCTATTGAAAATTGCCAGAGTTATGAAGTCAAATTCAGTGTGTTTAAAAGGTTCATTTCACATAAGGTATAAAGATACTTTTGCAAAACAAATGTGAAATGAGACAACACAGTCACACAACAGTTAGCATGCAATCTCAGAACACTTGGTTCTCTAGTGTGTGTGCATGCCCATGCACATGTGTATGTATTATGTGTGTGTTTTTATGTCTCTTGATGGATTGATGCCCTGTACAGAATTAGTTGAAAGCCTCGCACCCAATGGCTGCTGCATTCATGAGATGTGACTACATTATATATCTGGAAATATGGTAATTCAAAAGAAAAAAAAGTGTTTACCAAATGCATTGTTTAGTTATTTATTTTAATTAAAATTATGTTATTTATTTATTTGACATTTGTTGACCGGATTAGTCCGTCTGAGCTTGTGCCCTTTTTCAGAGGAGGCCCGGGGAGAAATTCTCCAAAAGACAAGTTTTAAATAGTAATAAGATATATAAATTCACTAATATAGACTTAACAAATGATAAAATGCACAGTATAATTGAGAAAAAATAAGTTTCATAAGAAGTATAAAGACAAATCTATCAGGAGTGGAACTTAAAACATAATTAAATCAGGAACTCTGTAAGTAGGGAAGAAGAAGAATTGAAGTAAGTAAAGAAGTGGTTAGTAAGAGGAAGGAGAGATGAAGAAGAGATATGTCTAAGATATGTCTATATTTATTTATGTTATATTTGTTAACTGTGTAAATGGGCTAGTAAATGACACTTTTCAGTCATGACTGGGCTTACAAGGCAAAACATTACAATCAGTCTAACTACAGTCCTCCGGATTCTCAAAAGCCTGCACGGAGTGCAAGATGAGTGCGGTAGCTCACGCAGGCAATATGTCTGCCGTGCGATCCAGGAACAGCCGGCAAAGGCATGCACGAGAGCTCCAACACTAATCCTGCACCGACTAAGCCCTGGTATGCAAATCACCTAATTTGCTGGAGAAATCCATGCAAATGAGGTGATATTGCAATCCAGGAAGCTTGCAATAGTCCGTGCAAGACAAGTGCAATCTGCAGAAATGTACATGGTTAGTAACTGAGTACATTTCTGCAAATTCCAAAACTGAGCTATGACAGCTGCAAATAAAGGCTGCATATTATTGAGGAAGCATGCCAATCACTGGCATTGCAAACTGTTTAAAAAATAAATAAAACAACTTTTATTTATTTTTTTCGCTGATCTCGGCTGTTTAAGCATAGGGCAGCGGTACGCAAATGAGATCAGGAGAAAATAAGAAAATAAACTGAAAATGAGCATTCTAACAAAATTCAGTATTCTGCCATGAAAGTTAAGAGCAGGCAAAAGACAACCTGGCCAGTGAGCAGTGGTTGCTAAGGGGGGAGGCTCAGTGTGGGACATGTAACTATGCATTAGCAGGCAATCCTATGCAAATGAGGGAAAGGTTAGTGAATCCCAGATTTTCCAAGGGAGTGAGGCAGGTCCCAAGAGTGTCTTCTTCTTTCAGCTTTTTCCCGGTTAGGGGTCACCACAGCAGATCACCTATCTGTTGATGATTGGCAGTGGAGTTTTACAGTGTCAAGTTGCCAGCCCGGCACCCAACCTTCCGCAGAAGGCACACACATGCACAAACTCACATCTAGGGCCAACTTAGAGTGTCCAATTCACCTACAGCATGTCTTTGGGATGTGGGAGGAAACTGGAACACCCGGAGGAAACCCATGTGACCACAGGGATGACACGCAGACTCCTCACAGAAGGCACCCCAGCAGAGGACTGAACCGGGGAACCTCTTGCTGTGAGGTGGCAACACTAACCGCTCCACCACCATGGCCAGCCATACAGGTCCCAAGAGTGTAAGAGAGTGTAAGAGTATAAATAACTGTGTGCAAGTCTAGGATATAGGTGACATCACGGGGGTGTGTGTCAGGCATACTGTAAGCAGATTGGAGACCTGTGGCTTGGGATTGCTCCTAGGTTAGCACAGCTAAGCTAGGGGTGTGTCTAAACCTGCCTAGCACACTTTACAAAGTGTAAGCAGATGTACGCGCCATGCACTAGGTTTTACAGAAAGAAAAAGGAAGTTAAACCAGGAAAAAGCAGCTCTGTGCACATATGAGCACTCAGTTTGCGTGGCGCCTACACGGGCTTAAACAGGTAGGCAATGGGAAGGGAAAACAGCAGTAGGAAGGTAATCAAGGAGAACTAGCTTTGCTGACAGGTGAAATGTATCAGAATCAGCCAATTACACAGGCAGCAGCCCAGCCCAGCACACAACTATAAACTATGCAAACACCTTTCCCCCTTGGTTTTCCCCAAAATTCTGCACCACTGGTGTATACAGATGGGGAAATTTTACAAAATGAAAGCAAGATAAAAAATGTTAGGGGCTGCTTATGCTATCATAAACCAGCATGTGCAAGAGGCTGAGGGTGGTGAGGATGTGAATGCTGCTGTGCAACCCACAGTGACGAGACAGAGAAGAGTGTACAGAACCAGGGTAACCTACCAAGGGCTACATGAGCTGGAGATAGTGGAGTGCTATAGGGTGGACAGGGACCTCCTAGAGCAAATTGTTGAGCTGTGCTGGCCACACTTCACACACAGAACTAACAGAGGGTAACCCATCCCAGTGGATACCAAGGTATGTGTAGCCCTAAGAATACTAGCTACAGGTACCTTCCAAAGGCCAACTGGGGATATGATGGGTATTTCACAGACATTGGCATCCAGGGTACTCCACTAGTTCCTGGATGCCATGTCAGCACATGTCAGTGAGCATGTATATTTCCCCATCACCCGTGAGGCGTTGGCCAGCAATATGTGTCTCTTCCACCAAATAGCAGAATACCATGAGGTAGTGGGTGTGATAGACTGCATGCATATATGCATTAAAGCACCACCAGGTGAGCGAGGTAGGGTCTACATCAACCGCAAGGGCTTCCCCTCCATCAACTGCCAAGTTGTGTGCCATGCCCAGGGCATAATAATGAATGTGTGTGCTGGCTGCCCTGGAAGCTACCACAATTCCCACATCTGGCACCTGATGCAGCTGTACCAGACATTTGCCAATGGAGACATCCCACACAGTCCACTAGTGGGGGATGCTGGATACGCACTGGAGCCATGGCTGATGACACCCATCAGAAATGCACACACACCTGAACAAGAACTCTATAATGACGCACATGCACAAACACGAATCATAATAGAGCGTGTGTTTGGGATGCTTAAGTCATGGTTCTGGTGCCTGGATACATCCGGTGGAACCATGCAGTACTCACCAACTACATGTACCCAAATTGTCCTTGTATGTGCCATGCTACACAATATGATCCTGCGTTAACAGCTGCAGCAGGAACAGCATGAGGCAGGGCCGCACAGCCACCGACCAGTGTCAAGGCCTGCACAGGCGCAGAGTGACTCAGAGGAGGAGCAACCTGAGCCTGCCCTAATAGGCAGAAGGAGGCATGCCCAGTATGCCCTGGCCTTGGCAAAGAGGCAACGCATAACACATGCACTGACACAGTAGGGACCTAGGGAATGACACCTCTCTCCGACTCGCACATACAGTAAAAGGGATATCAAACATGACACAACCTGTGCTCAACCATGTATACGGAGTGTACGATGTGCATCCGACATAGGCAGCCCTGCATCACCACCCTCAATACTGGGACACACACAAAGTAAGTGACTCACACATGCCAGTCGAGGGGGGCACATACCCAACAACAGTCACAGCCAGCAGGATAGGTGTAGACAAACACAAACAAATGCTGTACTATGGCATCTGAATGAGCCCCATGGGTAAGCCCTACCCCAGCCCTAAAGAAACTAATATGTATGTAGTGAAAGCTATGATCTGTAGTACACTGGTATGCCTCTAGCCAGCACAATAGCTAAGACTACAGACTGAAATGGTGTACCTGACATATCAGTACAGTCCTAGCAACTGTGTAAAAGTGTAAGGTGTGCCCCACCATCCTATGTACACTTATATTAACAGTCGGGTGTGCCCCCCCACCGCTGTGTAGAAATATAGAAACAGTTTGGTGCCCCCCCCCCGCTATGCAGAAATGTAGCAACAGCATGCTACCTGTTGGTGTACAACACAAAGGTCAGCACCGCAGTACCAACCACCTGGACTTGATTCACACATGCAATATAGATGGCCATACTGGGCATACTCACACACTTAAACACAAGAAGGCAATGTCAGCAAACAACAGTGGACCAGACATATCTGGCAGTCACAGTTCTCAGTGCAGATACATGTCGGTATGCACCACTCCTGCCTTGCACACACAGTGGATAGGAATACAGACATATATGTAAGGACAACACACTATAATAAGCCAAAGGTAGATGGACATAGATGTGTTGAAGAGGGTGACCGTGACAAGGAGCCATCTGGTCCTGTCCCACCCAGCACAGAGCCAAAGGGCCCTAAACACATGAGGTGCAGGTGTCACTCACTGCAGATACTAGCCACCAGTATCTGTCAGCATGACGGCGTGATGCACGTGCCAGCTGTGCAACATGACTGTACAAGGAAGTTGTCACCTAGTAGCTGTACACACGTACCTGTGGCATATGACCCCATGTGTGTCTGCATGTGGCATGTCAACCCCTACATGAATGGGTTATGACCCATGGACACACCGCCCTCCCCATAGCAGTATCATGACAAGCCTGCTGAGGTCATCCAATGTGAAATACATGTTTGGGGAAGCTGTAGCTCAGTAATCCCCATGGCACGTCCCATAACTGTGTACTGCTGTACTGATAAACTAGTTAGGTAGTAGTCCTAACCCCAGACTTGGCAACTGTGTGAGTGTGTGCATGTGTGCATGTCTCGGTCTCTGCCTGTGTAGAGAGAAATACTTTCTAGGCTACTCACACTCAGTACAGTTCATATACACAACATTGGCAGGGCTGCTGATATCATGCACCTAGAAATACACCTCTGGGGAAATCATAGCTCAGTAATCTCTGTAGCGTGTCTCGTAACTGCGTACTGCTGTAGTGTGATATAATAGGTAAGTTTTCTAACCCCAGGCCTGACAACTGTGTGTGTGTGTGTGTGTGTGTGTGTGTGTGTGTGTGTGTGTGTGTGTGTGTGTGTGTGTGTGTGTGTGTCTGACTGTCTAGAGAGCAATACTTTTTAGGCCACTCACACTCCGTACAATACACATACTCGACTTTGGCAAGGCTGCTGATGTCACTCACCTAGAAATACACCTCTGGGGAAATCATAGCCCAATAAACTCTGTAGCACATCCTGTAACTGTGCACTGCTGTAGTGTGATAAAGTAATTAAGTAGGTGCTCTGACCTGAGACCTGGCAACTGTGTGCTTGTGTGTGAATGTGTGTGCATCTGACTGTGTAGAGAGCAATGCTTTGTAGGCCACTCACACCCCGTACAATACACATACTCAACTTTGGCAAGGCTGCTGATGTCACTCACCTAGAAATACACCTCTGGGGAAATCATAGCCCAATAAACTCCGTAGCGCGTCCTGTAACTGTGTACTGCTGTACTATGATAAAGTAGTTAAGTAGGTGTTCTATCCTTAGATGTGGCAAATGTGTGTGTGTGTCTGACTGTGTGGAGAGCAATGCTTTTTAGGCCACTCACACCCCATATAATACACATACTTGACTTTGGCAAGGCTGCTGATGTCACTCACCTAGAAATACACCTCTGGGGAAATCATAGCCCAGTAATCTCCGTAGTGTGTCTTGTAACTGAGTACTGCTGTAGTGTGATAAAATAGGGAGGTAGGTGTTCTAACGCCAGACCTGGCTACAGTGTGTGTGTGTTGGTGTGTGAATCTGTGTGTGTGTCTGACTGAGTAGAGAGCAATGCTTTTTAGGCCACTCATAACCCATACAATACACATACTCGACTTTGGCAAGGCTGCTGATGTCACTCATCTGGAAATGCAACTCTGGGAAAGTAATAGCTTAGTAATCCCTGCTACTGCTGTAGTGTGAGAAAGTAGTTTGGTAGGTTTTCTAACCTAAGACTTGGCAACTGTGTGTTTGTGTGGGTGAATCTGTGTGTCTTTGTGTCTCTGTCTGTCTGTAACTGAGTAATAAACAATGCTTTTTAGGTTACTCACACTCCTTAGAATTCATATACTCAATTTTGGCAAGGCTGCTGATGTCCTAGAAATACACCTGTGAGAAAGTCATAGCCCAGTAATCTCTGTGGGGTGTCCTGTAACTGCATACTGCTGTAGTGTGATTTAGAACTGTGGAAGGGTTCCATCTCCACCCATGGCAGTTCTGGATGTTTTGTGTGTGGCTCACTGTCTGTGTAGGGAGCAATGCATTTTAGTCTAGTCACTTGCAGTACAGTTGAAATGCCCTACTTTGGTAAACCTGCTGATGTCATTCAATGTGAAATACACCTTTGGGGAAGGCTGTCTCTAGCAATCCCTGTGGTGTGTCCCATAACAGCTCCATGCTGTAGTGTAATATAGACCTTGGTTAGGGTTTCTGTACCCACACATGTCAGTTGTGGATGCTTTGTGTGGGTCTCACTGTCTGTGTAAGGAGCAATGCATTTTAGGCTAGTCACTTGCAGTACAGTTGAAATGCCCTACTTTGAGAAGCCTGCTGATGTCATTCACTGTGAAATACACCTTTGTGGAAGTAGTACTCTAGTAATGTTAGTGGTGCATACTATAATTGTGTAGTGCTGTAGTGTAATAAAGCAGTTAGGTAGGGGTTTTACTCCCAGACATGGCAAGTGTGGGTGTGTTTGTAACTTGTATCCTGTGTAGAGGTGAGAGTGGGCAATGTGGAGGGGGTTTTGCTAATTTCTTTTATGGTGGCCCTACTATATATCACAATGTCAACCATACAGGGATAACAGATGTAAATTAGCTGGGAGGCTGGGGTGCAAAGACATACCTATACATGTGACATCAAGGCCAGCCAATCCAAGTTAGTAACCCCACTATTACCCAGAGCACACACTCAACCCATGTGTCATATGAACACACATGCCTAGGCAGCAGCCAATATGTGGGTAGTACACTGCATATTGGCCACTGATAGTAGCTATATAGTGATAGCAGTGGGCTACAGAGGGCATGTCACCCTGCCCATCTGTCCAATATGCACGTACATGCAGACAGTGCACCTCTACCATGTTCCCTAATAGACACCTGCACCACCTGTGGTGCATTTACATGTGACTCACAATGACATACCATACCTGACAACATGTCCTGTATGGACAGATGGCACTGACATCAGGGAATGCTGTTGGCATGCCATCAATGTAGGTGAAGAGTAAACCTGTTGCCCATTACTAGTTCCTGCCACAGGTGGGCAAGACTGGCGCATCTGATGATAATCTGTGTTCACAACATGGGCCAGACACCCCAGGTACAGTTCCACATGTCACTGTACATGCATGTGGGAGGTGTGCACATCCCAGATACCATCCATGTCATGGACTAAGGAACACATAAATGTCATGTGGTGTACAACATTGGCCACCCTCAATAGTCACCCAGGTGTCTGGATGGGGGATGCAATACACACCTGTTTGGACAAATGCAGTAACTACAGGCCTGAGCCACAATGCAGACCATTGTCATGTGACCTGATGCCAAGGTATACCCATCGCCTACCCTTGTACAGCCTGCTGGCACAGTTGACCACCACACACCCGTGTAGACATGCACCCATGCATATCAGAACTGGCACCCTGTGTGTTCGTGTGTGTGTGTTGTATGGTGCATATGTCCACATCCACACTCACTACAACCCCTCAGGGCATACTGAAGCATGCTGCCTGATGTCTGACATCTCCTCATACTCTTTGCCCATACAGCCTCCATATGACCCGTATGGCGCATGTGATACCTGCACATTGATGTGTTGTGATAATCCCACTAGTGAGGAGTTGCACTCCTGGCCCTGCCAAGTGTGTCAATGTGTGTGCGTCCCTGTGTGAGTGTACCATTGTTGATGCTGGCACCTGTTCATGCAGACAGGCATGTGTATAACACCTACCGTATATCTACTGCATCCCTGTTGCAGATGTCACTCACCCTCACATATATGTTCTGAGTGCTCCACATCAGGTAATCCATGTGGTGCATCCAATAACTGCATTGAACTGTGATAGTACTACATAGTTGTTGGGGGTTTGATACCCTGTGCTGGTAGGTGTGTGACACAAACATGCTTCAGTTTTGCACTCCCACCTCTCCCTGACATGTATTTGCCTCTGTCTGCCTCCCCCACTCCCTCTCTGGTGGATGTGGAGACCCACACCTGCCTTGCTTAGGCAGCAGCATGTGTATTTTACGTGATACTCATGATCAGTTGATGGGCTCTGCACGAATTGCAGCCCTCCCCTAGCTGATTGCATATGGAACAGCTGTGGTAACAATCCCATAGCCAATTGCATGGAAACACACTCCAGTACCTAGGAACATCATGGTGGTGTTGGGCCTTTTCAGTCACTGTGAGCAGGAACAAGATCTGTTGTTTGGCAAACAGCATCTCAGATGGATTGGGGTTTACCTCTAACAACATACACTGTGGAAAGAGAGCAATAAACAGGAGGGGGATGTGCCTGACCTGACTACAGACCATAAGTGCTGCTATACTGCATTTGGAGTAATGTTGGTTTAACAGTGGACATGCTTGTTGTACATGTAGTAATACCTGCCATGTCAGTTCCATGTATATGAGGAATCCCCTTCTGCAGGGTCATCTGCAGACTGGGCAGTGTTGTGCCTATGGTTTCATGTGTTAGCCACAGTGCATCTCTCTGTGGAATGCAGACGGCAGTGTGAGGATTGCAGTCTGTAGATGTTGAAGGCCGTGACAGTTACTGACTTCATATCCCTCATAGGACATATGTTGCAACAACCACCATTACAATGGAAAATATACAAGGTTATCACAGCAGCGTGTCTATACTGGCCCTGTGTATGTGCTGTTAGCCACACCACAATCCACATTTGTACATATGGTGTGCATGAAGTAGTGCATATGTGCTGTACGCTATAAATAGTGTCACCATATCTGATAACCCAGTGATATATCAGATTGCTACACATGTCATGTACAGCAGGGGTTATATTTCATGACATAAGTTGGACATTCTGTGGATGTGTGTACAGTACTGAGGTCTGTGTAGTGATGGTGAATGTCGGCAGTGTGCGTATTGTTAATATGTACTTTAGCCTGTTTACAGACTGTGGTAGATGTCATTGTCCTAGCTCCCCTTCTATCAGACATTACATGCTGCCCCACTGTATGGTACCATTTTGCAGTACGTTTGTAGGGCCATACACACATGTCCCATATCACAGAAAGCCATCAGACCAAACTGTGTAGCAGCCCAGTATATGTGGGGACATTCTGTGAGTGGCACATATGAGGATGGTGTAGAACAGATAGTCCATATACTGTAATATTATGCTAGCTTACCATATATGGCTGTGGCTGTGTTCACATTGGTTGTGGTTACGCACTGTCACACAGGTGTATCTTACTTTGTGCTGTGACATGGCTGTTGAGACTGCTATATATGCAGGTACATGTGCATTCCCCCATACAAGGTGTAGGCCAGTGTTGAGCCAGTCTGCCTGTAGCCTGCACAGTGCATCGTTACATGCCTAGCAGCTTAGTGTACTTAACCATACCTCTCAACCTGGAAATATCAAAAATCTGGACAAGGCCCATGCAAAATAGGTACATAGCTGCATGCTGATTAACATAAAATTTGCATACATAATTACGTAACCCCACCCACTTCAATTGAATTGTGGGATACCAACTTTCAAAAGCAAACTGAAGAACAGACAACTAAAATATGGCACCAGAGTCCCCCTGTAGCTATTCCAATGTCCCATTACCTGGTTATTTCGCTCCATTTACCATAAACACTAATGTTTGCATACCGCTTTACTTCTTCAATGATTATTTGCATTTTATTTTTACATTTTAGCACAATGCACAACCATTAATAGACATCTGCTAAACAAAGCAATACCAGGTGGATTGTTGATCTCACACACTTGTCAGCTACCTATATAATCGACCAAATGCAATTACACAGATGTCAGACAAAATCCATGTCGACCAAACCAATGGAGCTCATACTGGCACAAAAGTATGGATTAATGTTTTGTGTCCAATGCATTTCACAAGGGAGATTCTTTTGAACTATTTCTACATTTTATCATGGCATTAGTATCATGTCAGTACACATCACCCTGTTAATACCACCTAACCCTGGGGGGTTAGGAGGGTGGCCCAATTATTAAGGTATCTGTCTTACAAACACAAGGTGCAGGGTTTGAGTCTCACAAGGGATAATTGGCTAGGCTTAAAAAATGGCTTGCAAGGGCAGTTAGCCTAGTACTAATCTATGAATCTATGAATAAGTATCTGTTACATTAAAGGCAGATTTGTAACTCAAAGCATCACCAGATTGTGCAATACACATCTATTAAAAATAAAAAAGTTAAATTTTTTGCCAGCTTTTAGACCCATTCTGGATTCCAATAAAAAAGAATCAAGCATAAAACTGGGAAGACAGTTTTCAGGCTTCTAGGTAACTTTTATTCAAAAGCCTAGTAACTTATTATGAATCAATATGAGCATTTCATTTTTATATGCCACAAACATCAAATGCTTGCACACAATCATGACTGCTATGAGACTTCTCAATACTTTGAAATGATTTACCAGTCATGTAGTTTCAATGATACAGCTACTGGTTAAAGGACATAAGAACAGGCTGCTTTAGTACAGAAAGTTTCCAACAGGGGTAGTCAATTAGTTCCTCTGTTCACTTTCGGGTATTTCAGCCATTGCTAATGATTATTTCTTTTAACATATTAGTGTGTGTATGTGTTTGGGGGGGTCTTTTGTGTGTCGCAAAAACTCATAAGCTTGTGCAGTTGACTTATTACAAGCTTAAAAGACTGCTGGGATATTACTTTGGATTACAAATAAATTGCAGTTGCAGAATATTATAGAACTAGATATGAAAAAAAGTGAAAACAAATAATTTTAGGAAGAGAAACAGTGTGTGCACTGATATTGGATTAACATAACTGGAACAATGAATCAGCATTTACTTCATTTGGTTCAGACAACTCAATGTGGTTTAAGTTCTATGACTAAGTGGAAATGTATATGCTGCAGCAAAAGAAAAAAAATTAAGCAAAAGAGCACTAATGTCAAAATCCTTACTAAGCTATATTTTTCTCCCTCAAGCCTTATATTTGTATGCACTATAAACTATTTTCTTTAGAATGTTTTGCAACTACTTAATTCTTATAAAGTGATGTGATATCTCCCACTAAGACAGAGGGTATTTTTTGGCAGAATGTGTGTTATAAGTTACATCTTGTATATTGGAAAATCAATGCTTGACTTCTTTGAGGAGGGGCACAGATGAAAGAAAACTGTTCAAAGATTTTCATTTAAATTCATAACGCAGGGGAACAAGTCTCTTGGTTAAATATTCAGGTTAATTTGCCAGATGCTAAGTACTATTGCTACTTAAGCTGCTAATAAAAGAAGCTAGAGAAAGGTTTATTGCAATATTCGGCTTGCTCGGCTTAAAATTGAAACTTCTGATTAAGGAACAATACCTTCAAGGTATTATATAGGAGTACCAATAATTTATTACACAGGAGTTTGCCTGACAAATTATATTAATTTGCTGTTTT